>NW_023232948.1:272617-276300 GCF_002007445.2 Ailuropoda melanoleuca
AAAACTGTCTTTAGTGACAGAGAATTTAGGAAAGGAATAGGAGTATCACCCCCCGTGCTCACGCCGCAACCCATTACAGGTGTAGCTAACGGTGCGTGCTCTGAAGCTCACATACTATCAGGTATGGAAATAATTGTATGAGGAGGAACGTGCCATGGAAAATAGGAAGATAAGGAAGGCTTCTTTAAAATTAATCTGAAGTCAATGATAAAAGTGAATTAATTTAGCACATTCACAATGGCTACAATAGAAGAGAAAAACCCACTTTTTCCAGGGGAAACGTCTGAGGGAAGACCTTTGGGCACAGAAATTAAATTGCTATGCCAGCAAGTTTGTGACACTGGCCCATGATAGGAGCTGTTCTGTCTATGAATGCCTTATCTTCATTCTCTCCAGTGTGATATTTAAATCAGTTGCAAAGAGTTGGCAGTTTATAAGTATTTATGAGAACTGTAATGTGGACCCTAATTTTGCACTGGTCAATCAACTGCAAAGCAGAACTTTTTCAAAGGGCAGATTCAAATACCAAAGAATAGGAGGTACATATTGTAGGAGACACAGCACGGAGAAAGTGGGTGAACTATGCATATTGTAAAAGGCGCTTGAACACTAGAGTGATGATGCCCAGCACATAGAGCCTTCCGTGGGGCGGGCACGTGTGCTGTGGCTGTGTTCTCATTCAGTGGACGCCCCCGGGCCCCGATCATGTCTGCACGGCATAGGAACTAGCATACAAAACTTACTTTAAAAGAGCCCCCTCTTTGCAGGTTGGTATTTTGCATCCTTTTATAAACACCCTGGCCATCTTGTAGACGGGTACCTTTGTAACTTGATGGGCGTCCCCATTTATTTCCTCAAGAAACTTCTAGAAATGGTGCTACGTTTCTGTTAAGACAGCAACAGTGTGTTCACGGCTGCACCCTGAGCATCTGGAGCCCTCTCTCCAACACTCACCGCCCTCCCTGTGTCCTCCCCAGGCACCGGGACATCCAGGCTTCCTCCCACCTTCCCATGGGAACCAGGAGGCCACGGGGCCACACTGCCTCCCAGTGTGTGACCTCAGCAGTCTCTGTCACATGTGCAGAAGAGGCAGAAAAGGTTACATGTCAGTGAAGGGAGCAGCCCCAAAGAGAAATTTTATGTGACCATTTCATGTTAAAACTTTATTGCTATACAAACAAATCAAAATTAGTTTTAAATTTACTGATATTTATTATTTGTGGAAATCAGGATATTAGGAATTTGATTCTAAATTTCTGGAATGCATTTCCTAGCTTTCCCCCTAAATATCCATTTTTAACTTGCACAATTTCTGAGCTTTTGGGACTTTTCCCTGGGTTGGTTTCCTTCCTCAAACAGGGCATCTTTACTGATTTGCGCATGCCTCCATGCATGCACGCCTCCGTCCTGGTCTGTTCGGCTGCTGTGACAGATGACCACACACTGGGTGGCTTGTGAACAATAGCATTCATTTCGCACAGCTCTGGTGGCTGAGGTCTGAGATCAAGATGTCGGCGATTTGGTGTCTGGTGAGGCTCCTTCCAGGGCTCAGGGACTCCGTCTTCCCATGTCTCTGCACAGCGGGATGCAGGGGCTCTCTGGAGTCCCCCATGACCTAATCACCTCCCCGAGGCCCCCCTCCTACTTCCATCACCTTGGGCATAGGGTTCCACTTGTAACTTGTGGGGAACACAGACATTCAGACCATAGCAGCCTTCATTCAAGGGACACTAGTTCAGCATTTGCTGCTGCGTGGGACTCACCCACCCAAGGGACCCACAGGCTCCCCGACTTTACGAGCTCCACGGGGTGGAGAAGTGAGAGAGGGACACACAAACAAAGCTCCTGTGTAGACAAGAGAGACAGGGACAGTGTTCTCTAGAAATCCAGACAAAAATCAGATCAGTGCAGACCAAGGAGTCAGAGGCCATGGTGATGAACGTGGAAAGGCTCAGGCCAGACAGAGGAGCCCACTCTGCAGAGAAAGGTAGTAGTGCCAGTCCCGAGCGTGGCGCCCTGCGTGGGGCAGGCCTGGGACAGCCGCGAGCCTGCGAGACAGCCCCCCTGGCGTGGAATGCAGCGTCTGCCTCCTGCGCTCCTAACCCTGACTTGAATCCTGACAGCAGCCCTCAGCACATGAATAGTGTCAGTGTTCATGCAGGGACATTAAAGAGCTCACATTCAGAAGAAATGCGCCCTGGTTATGGAACCACACGCTGTCCTGTGCGGGCAGGCTCCTTCTGGAAGGTGAGAGGCAGTGAGACGCAGCTGTACAGTTGTGCGGTCATCTCACCCCACAGAGGCACGTGGGACTCGGCAGGTGCGCCGTCCCAGCTCTTACCGACTCAGAGGGCCTGCGGGGCACAACGCGCACAGAGCCTCTGAGTAGATGCATGAGGCGGGCACTCCCACAGGGGCAGCCACGGAGCGCCCATGAGTATGAAGAAGCCGGCACTAACACACGTGATGGGCAGGATCCACGGGGTGTGGCCGAACAGGAGACTCATGAAGTAGTCTGAAGGGGTAGAGGGACCAAGGAGGATGCGGGAGAAGGATATTCCAAGGTGATGCTCATTTGCTGGTTTCTGTTCCACTGGCCCCGTCTCGGACTGTTCGCACTAGGGCACGTGACTCTGCGGGGGCGCCACTGGGTCAGGGCATCTCGGCCTCTGCACAGGAGATGCCACGCACGTCCCCCGGGCCCCAGTGCGTGGCCATCGAAGATGCTTTCTACACCTGTCGCCAGGTGTCCCCTCGGGGCAAAGCCGTCCTCAATGGGAACCACTGTTGCAGACCCCACCCCTGCCCTGCGCAGAAATTGGGGGTTTCTGTAGAAAAACAAGTATACAGAAAGCAAGAAGACACGTAATTCACAAGATTCTATTTTAGCTTTGAAATCATGAAAAAAAAAAGAGTACTCATCACAAAGTAGCTAGATGAGCTCCTGAGTAAGATAAGCATCAAACATGAAACCAGCGGCAGAAGTTAAATCGCTGGGCTTTGGCCTTGTGGTGGCAGCAGGACGCGTAGTGGCCACGAGGGGCCAGGGATGCAAGGGAGGAAATGCGGCTTCTGATGTGGGGGGACGCCAGGGGAGGGTGCTGGCTGCAGGTATGGACACAGACCAGTAAGGACAGCAGCACCTCTTGGGGGGCGAGCAGATCCCCCTCACTCCCCACAGAAGGCTTGTTGCCGGAGACGCAGCCAGACACATGGGGTCTCCTCTTGAGGGGTCCAGGCCCCCACCTGCCACCCAGAGGCTCTCGGGGCTCTTCATTGGGCCTGCCCACAGAAAATCCGTAAGGGAAGCAAGCCAGTTCCGTACGTGTATTTGCACACACACACATGTGCACACACACGTACACATGCACAGACTTGCAAATTCAAGCCTTCAGTTCGTCTTTCAGAGCTGTGCCTTTTGAAATAACACTTTTCCAGGCTGGCAACTTCTAAAATAAACGCGTGATGCTTTTGCAGTAAGTGAGGGGGTCTTGGGTGGAAATGGATCTGGAGGGAAGTAGACAAGGTGGCAGACGTGTTGTTTAATATGGAAGACTCGTATTTAATATGGCGGCTCGTCACGTCGACCTTTCCCTAATCCAGTAAGAGATTTTATTTCGTTTCCTGTTTCTGCTCATTTATACGGACACGGCACTGATTTTTTTTTATTTTTTATTTTTTTT
>NW_023232948.1:278002-279208 GCF_002007445.2 Ailuropoda melanoleuca
AGGCAGACGCTTAACCGCTGTGCCACCCAGGCGCCCCGGACATAGCACTGATTTTTAAACTGTGGGTTGCACCAATGGGCCATGAATTCAAGTCTACCAGCAATTTTTAAGTGAAAAAGACTAAAAGGAACAGAAAAGTATCAAATGTGTAGAACGGGAAATATGAAGTACATCTCATGTAACGAGGACAAATAGCATTTGAGGAAACTCTGTGTGTGTGTGTGTGTGTGTGTGTGTGTGTGTGTATTAGGTTCCAGCTCAAAATGCATTTTGTTTTGTGGAACAAAGTTCAGAAGCCACTGAGAGACTATCTTGCAGAAATCGGGGTGGTAGAAAGGGAGGAAGTTACTTTTGTGCTGCGTGCAGTATTTGGGAATGGGAGGGAGTGTGAGTAGGAGGTCTCAAAGTAGGGATCACCATTGCTCATCACGATAGGTGCGCTCCTGATGACCCCAGTGCCTGCTTGGGGACCAGGGCAATCCGCCCAATTTCCCTGTGACTCNGGTTCCAGCTCAAAATGCATTTTGTTTTGTGGAACAAAGTTCAGAAGCCACTGAGAGACTATCTTGCAGAAATCGGGGTGGTAGAAAGGGAGGAAGTTACTTTTGTGCTGCGTGCAGTATTTGGGAATGGGAGGGAGTGTGAGTAGGAGGTCTCAAAGTAGGGATCACCATTGCTCATCACGATAGGTGCGCTCCTGATGACCCCAGTGCCTGCTTGGGGACCAGGGCAATCCGCCCAATTTCCCTGTGACTCTGATTCCGTCCATATTTGTTCGTTCATTTTAAAGAAAAGAGTTGGTTAATAAACTACTTCCTACCTCATACATAGGATTATGAAGAAGATTAAATCTGATCACATAAGACCTTAGCAAGATTTATCACAGTGAGTGTTGGACAGATGTTCGCTTTTACCACAGTTACGGTTACTAGAAGTCCCTTGCTATTAAACTAACCCAGGTATCAGAGATCGAGTTTCGGAAATCTGTGGGAATGAGGGTGTAGAGAACGCGTACGGGGAAGATGGGCATGGCACACCCGGACAGGCGCCTGGCTTTCCTTCCTGTCATTCTGGAACATGATTTCTGTGATGACTAAATTCATTTGCAAATTTCAGTCACTGGAAACATGGACTGCCGGGATTGTTTTTAAGATTCTGAAGGTCTTCTGTGTGTGAGAGTTTCCCTTCTTCAAGTGCACGTGACTC
>NW_023232948.1:279499-285477 GCF_002007445.2 Ailuropoda melanoleuca
TAAGCATGCTCATGTGCAAATGTGCCTGGAGACCGAGTAGAAGGAGCCCATAGGAGGCGTCCGTCATTGGGTTGGAGAATTAGGTAGAACCGGGGTGGGCTGGCCTGGAGGACGGTGGAATCCTGCTGATTTGTGGGGACGCTGGCCTGTGCTGGGGCAGCATGACTTGTGGGATGGAGGAAGGGAAAGGTCAGCTGTCAGGGGAGGAAGCCAGGATTATCTGACCAAATGTGAGGCAGCTGGGGAACTTCGCAGTTTGTGAAAAATGAAAAGTGGCAGCTGCACTGAGGTTAGGGGACATTTCACTGATCCTCGATGGTGGTTCCACTCCAGCTTTATGGGTGGCTTTGGGAACAAGGAGGTACCAGCTGCTTGGCAGGACACGCGACAGAGAGAACGCAGGAGGAGGAGGAGTGGAAGGGACCACCTCTGAGGACCCTCAGCACACGCTCCCTGCCTTCTTCCTGACACCTCGGTGGACAGGGTCAGTCCCATGGCCAACCTGTCTGGTTGTCTATCTCTGTGCAGGTTAGGGAGCAGAAGCTCAGACATTTCTCGGAGCTAGTAGCCACTCTGTCTGAACCAAGCCACACCTGGTGGGATCATTCTATAGCTCAGACCCCCTCCCCAAGCAGGAAACCATGTGTCACAGACCACGTGTCTGGTCCAAGTATACCTGACTCACGCCCAAAAGGCTTACCGTTCATTTGACACCCGAGATGGAATCAAGTGTCATGTAAATAATAAGGAATTGCGAGTAGAATAAACATATAGCTAACATGCATGTGAGAACTACGTATGTTTATTTGCTTCACTGGCCTGCCCACCTTTCTTTCATTAAGGTTTTTATTTTAATTCCACTATAGTTAACACACAGTGTGATATTAGTTTCAGGTGTACAGTACAGTGATTCATCACTTCCATCCATCACCTGGTGCTCATCATGACAGGTGCCGTCCTTCATCCCCATCACCTGTTTCCCCTCTCCCCCCTCCCACCACCTCCCCTCTGGTGACCATCAGTGTGTTCTCTAGGGTTAAGAGTCTGTTTCTTGGTTTGCCTCCCTGGTTTTTCCCCCTTTGATTGTTTGTTTTGTTTCGTAAATTCCACATATCAGGGAGAGGATATGATATTTGTTTTTCTCTGACTGACTTATTTCACTTAGCATAATACACTNCACAGAAAATCCATAAGGGAAGCAAGCCAGTTCCGTACATGTATTTGCACACACACACATGTGCACACACACGTACACATGCACAGACTTGCAAATTCAAGCCTTCAGTTCGTCTTTCAGAGCTGTGCCTTTTGAAATAACACTTTTCCAGGCTGGCAACTTCTAAAATAAACGCGTGATGCTTTTGCAGTAAGTGAGGGGGTCTTGGGTGGAAATGGATCTGGAGGGAAGTAGACAAGGTGGCAGACGTGTTGTTTAATATGGAAGACTCGTATTTAATATGGCGGCTCATCACGTCGACCTTTCCCTAATCCAGTAAGAGATTTTATTTCGTTTCCTGTTTCTGCTCATTTATACGGACACGGCACTGATTTTTTTTTATTTTTTATTTTTTTTTAAGATTTTATTTATTTATTTGACAGAGATAGAGACAGCTAGCGAGAGAGGGAACACAAGCAGGGGGAGTGGGAGAGGAAGAAGCAGGCTCATAGCGGAGGAGCCTGATGTGGGGCTCGATCCCATAATGCCGGGATCACACCCTGAGCGGAAGGCAGACGCTTAACCGCTGTGCCACCCAGGCGCCCCGGACATAGCACTGATTTTTAAACTGTGGGTTGCACCAATGGGCCATGAATTCAAGTCTACCAGCAATTTTTAAGTGAAAAAGACTAAAAGGAACAGAAAAGTATCAAATGTGTAGAACGGGAAATATGAAGTACATCTCATGTAACGAGGACAAATAGCATTTGAGGAAACTCTGTGTGTGTGTGTGTGTGTGTGTGTGTGTGTGTGTATTAGGTTCCAGCTCAAAATGCATTTTGTTTTGTGGAACAAAGTTCAGAAGCCACTGAGAGACTATCTTGCAGAAATCGGGGTGGTAGAAAGGGAGGAAGTTACTTTTGTGCTGCGTGCAGTATTTGGGAATGGGAGGGAGTGTGAGTAGGAGGTCTCAAAGTAGGGATCACCATTGCTCATCACGATAGGTGCGCTCCTGATGACCCCAGTGCCTGCTTGGGGACCAGGGCAATCCGCCCAATTTCCCTGTGACTCTGATTCCGTCCATATTTGTTCGTTCATTTTAAAGAAAAGAGTTGGTTAATAAACTACTTCCTACCTCATACATAGGATTATGAAGAAGATTAAATCTGATCACATAAGACCTTAGCAAGATTTATCACAGTGAGTGTTGGACAGATGTTCGCTTTTACCACAGTTACGGTTACTAGAAGTCCCTTGCTATTAAACTAACCCAGGTATCAGAGATCGAGTTTTGGAAATCTGTGGGAATGAGGGTGTAGAGAACGCGTACGGGGAAGATGGGCATGGCGCACCCGGACAGGCTCCTGGCTTTCCTTCCTGTCATTCTGGAACATGATTTCTGTGATGACTAAATTCATTTGCAAATTTCAGTCACTGGAAACATGGACTGCCGGGATTGTTTTTAAGAATCTGAAGGTCTTCTGTGTGTGAGAGTTTCCCTTCTTCAAGTGCACGTGACTCTTAAGCATGCTCATGTGCAAATGTGCCTGGAGACCGAGTAGAAGGAGCCCATAGGAGGCGTCCGTCATTGGGTTGGAGAATTAGGTAGAACCGGGGTGGGCTGGCCTGGAGGACGGTGGAATCCTGCTGATTTGTGGGGACGCTGGCCTGTGCTGGGGCAGCATGACTTGTGGGATGGAGGAAGGGAAAGGTCAGCTGTCAGGGGAGGAAGCCAGGATTATCTGACCAAATGTGAGGCAGCTGGGGAACTTCGCAGTTTGTGAAAAATGAAAAGTGGCAGCTGCACTGAGGTTAGGGGACATTTCACTGATCCTCGATGGTGGTTCCACTCCAGCTTTATGGGTGGCTTTGGGAACAAGGAGGTACCAGCTGCTTGGCAGGACACGCGACAGAGAGAATGCAGGAGGAGGAGGAGTGGAAGGGACCACCTCTGAGGACCCTCAGCACACGCTCCCTGCCTTCTTCCTGACACCTCGGTGGACAGGGTCAGTCCCATGGCCAACCTGTCTGGTTGTCTATCTCTGTGCAGGTTAGGGAGCAGAAGCTCAGACATTTCTCGGAGCTAGTAGCCACTCTGTCTGAACCAAGCCACACCTGGTGGGATCATTCTATAGCTCAGACCCCCTCCCCAAGCAGGAAACCATGTGTCACAGACCACGTGTCTGGTCCAAGTATACCTGACTCACGCCCAAAAGGCTTACCGTTCATTTGACACCCGAGATGGAATCAAGTGTCATGTAAATAATAAGGAATTGCGAGTAGAATAAACATATAGCTAACATGCATGTGAGAACTACGTATGTTTATTTGCTTCACTGGCCTGCCCACCTTTCTTTCATTAAGGTTTTCATTTTAATTCCACTATAGTTAACACACAGTGTGATATTAGTTTCAGGTGTACAGTACAGTGATTCATCACTTCCATCCATCACCTGGTGCTCATCATGACAGGTGCCGTCCTTCATCCCCATCACCTGTTTCCCCTCTCCCCCCTCCCACCACCTCCCCTCTGGTGACCATCAGTGTGTTCTCTAGGGTTAAGAGCCTGTTTCTTGGTTTGCCTCCCTGGTTTTTCCACCTTTGATTGTTTGTTTTGTTTCGTAAATTCCACATATCAGGGAGAGGATATGATATTTGTTTTTCTCTGACTGACTTATTTCACTTAGCATAATACACTCTAGGTCCAACCATGTCCATGTTGTTGCAAATGCAAGATTTCGTTTTTTGATGGCTGCATAATATTCTGTTGTGTATATGAACCACCTCTTTATCCATTCATCAGTTGATAAACACTTGGGCTGTCTCCATAGTTTGGCTATTGCTGAAAATGCTGCCATGAACATCAGGATACATGTACCCCTTCGAATCTGTATTTTTTTATCTTTTGTGTAAATACCTAGTAGTGCAATTGCTGGGTCATAGGGTAGCTCTATTTTTAACGTCTTGAGGAACCTCCGAACTGTTTTCCAGAGTGGCTGCACCAGCTTGCATTCCCACCAACCACGTAAGAGTGTTCCCCTTTCTCCACATACTCGCCAACGTCAGTCATTTCCTGACATGTTAGTTTTAGCCATTCTGTCTGGTGTGAGGTGGGATCTCAGTGTGGTTTTGATTTGTGTTTCCCTGATGCCGAGTGATGCTGAGCATGTTTTCATGTGTCTCTTGATCATCTGGATGTCTTCTTTGGAGACCTGCACACCTTTCTGATCGTAGCAACGGGACTTCGCCCCTTTATGCGTAGAATGCTCCTGGATTTGTTCCCTCCCATCAGTCAGCAGCTGTCCCCCCAGGTCACTGGTTAATTCAGCACACATCGTCCTCAGGTATAAACATCCCCATCATCACCACGGTGTGGACCTGAAACATACGTTTCCGTAGTGGGTGCGGGCCTTCCATGGAAATGATGGTCCATGGGCACAACAATCAGTGTGTTCTATGAGCAAAGTGGAACCTCAAAATCTGTTTAGTGGTTCAGAAGCAATATGCTCCCAGTCTTATTGGAGTAGAATAAAAAGCATGCATATTTCAAATCATAAATTTGGTATAAAACGAATGCTAGCTTTAATTAGATTAAACATTAACTAATAATATTGTAGGAGGCTCCCTTGTATCAGGGCCCCTCACACCTATTTGGCGTCAGCCCACACAGGCAGGGCAGCAGTCTCAGACCTACTCAGCCCATGGTCCCGAGGCTCCTGCAGGAAAAGCACTGGGTCCAGAGACTGCAGGAGAACTCATTACACCCATAGCACATAGCCTGTTGCTCTCAAACAGACTCCAAACACGTAGTTCCATTAGAGGAGAAGAATGTGAGCTTATGCACACACACACACACACACACACACACACACATACACACGCTTTAAGATTTTATTTAGAGAGAGAGAGAGCATGTCAGTGGGTGAGGGGCAGAGAGAGAGGGAGAGAGTATCTCCAGCAGCCTCCCCACTGATCGTGGAGCCTGACACCAGGATCAATCCTGTGACCCTAAGATCATAACCTGAGCCAAAACCAAGGGTCAGGCACTCAACCAACTGAGCCACCCTGGTGCCCCTATACACAAAAATTTTAAATCAAGTAACACCCTACAAACTTAAAACTAACCCAGGAATTGTATTATACTCACCCTGAAAATAAAATCAAAGTTATTTATTTTACATAATTTCCTAAGCAGAAAGAACATCACCAGTTATATTAAACGTCACCATTCCCACAAGTTGTGATGAATCACAAGAGGTATTAGGGCTGGAGGTGAAAGTGTGAGTGGACAGTGATTCCCTCTTAAACCTTAGTGCCTTGATACTTCAAAGTCTGGTATGTGAAAACGGGAGCCCCGAAGCCCGTGGGTTCCACATGTGGCCTGGTACATACTCGTCAGAAAAGCCAACCACTCACGACAGGCAAATGTGATGACAGAACACCACCACTGCAGGTCAGTGATGATGAACAGCTCATGTGGCTGGCGGTCTAATCCAGCAATTCTCCTAGCTGACGGTTTTGGAAACCCAGCTGATGACAGACGCACATGGACACCAGCCACCATGTCCCCAGCTTTCACCCTGTTTACTCTCCAATCTGAAGACTAGTTAGAAGATTGTGTCAATGTCACCAACGTTTTAAGGCAAGTGGTAATCCAAGTTTCTCAATGGCTCCTGGTGATGGGGATGTTGGCCTGGGACGTGGCATGTGGCCATGCTGTCCTTGCGAAGAATGTGGGGCATCTCGGGGCCACTGTGGGCCAGGCCCAGCCTGTGGGGAGTCATGATGGACATGCAGGCCTCTGCATTTCCAGCCACCAGCC
>NW_023232948.1:287055-299727 GCF_002007445.2 Ailuropoda melanoleuca
AGAGAGAGAGAGAGCATGTCAGTGGGTGAGGGGCAGAGAGAGAGGGAGAGAGTATCTCCAGCAGCCTCCCCACTGATCGTGGAGCCTGACACCAGGATCAATCCTGTGACCCTAAGATCATAACCTGAGCCAAAACCAAGGGTCAGGCACTCAACCAACTGAGCCACCCTGGTGCCCCTATACACAAAAATTTTAAATCAAGTAACACCCTACAAACTTAAAACTAACCCAGGAATTGTATTATACTCACCCTGAAAATAAAATCAAAGTTATTTATTTTACATAATTTCCTAAGCAGAAAGAACATCACCAGTTATATTAAACGTCACCGTTCCCACAAGTTGTGATGAATCACAAGAGGTATTAGGGCTGGAGGTGAAAGTGTGAGTGGACAGTGATTCCCTCTTAAACCTTAGTGCCTTGATACTTCAAAGTCTGGTATGTGAAAACGGGAGCCCCGAAGCCCGTGGGTTCCACATGTGGCCTGGTACATACTCGTCAGAAAAGCCAACCACTCACGACAGGCAAATGTGATGACAGAACACCACCACTGCAGGTCAGTGATGACGAACAGCTCATGTGGCTGGCGGTCTAGTCCAGCAATTCTCCTAGCTGACGGTTTTGGAAACCCAGCTGATGACAGACGCACGTGGACACCAGCCACCATGTCCCCAGCTTTCACCCTGTTTACTCTCCAATCTGAAGACTAGTTAGAAGATTGTGTCAATGTCACCAACGTTTTAAGGCAAGTGGTAATCCAAGTTTCTCAATGGCTCCTGGTGATGGGGATGTTGGCCTGGGACGTGGCATGTGGCCATGCTGTCCTTGCGAAGAATGTGGGGCATCTCGGGGCCACTGTGGGCCAGGCCCAGCCTGTGGGGAGTCATGATGGACATGCAGGCCTCTGCATTTCCAGCCACCAGCCGTTGCAGGATAGAGAGCCACGTAAACACACTGCGTTGTCACGGGGGCTGTTTGCCACCATCTGTCTGCATACCACCTCCTCATAATTAGGCNGGACGTGGCATGTGGCCATGCTGTCCTTGCGAAGAATGTGGGGCATCTCGGGGCCACTGTGGGCCAGGCCCAGCCTGTGGGGAGTCATGATGGACATGCAGGCCTCTGCATTTCCAGCCACCAGCCATGGCAGGATAGAGAGCCACGTAAACACACTGCGTTGTCACGGGGGCTGTTTGCCGCCATCTGTCTGCATACCAGCTCCTCATAATTAGGTACATGCCAGCCTCCAAGAAGCTGTGGGAGCCCCCATGGGTGCTAGCCTTCCTCACTTGGAGATCTCGAACCGCACCAGGAGGAGCTCTTTATAACAAATAGTCATAGATCCAGAGGAAGTCACAGCAACGATCCCACTCCCAAGATTACATGGAAATAAATCTGGCACAAGGTCTCATGCTGCAGACATGACCGTAGGGCTCAAGGATCTATTATTCCTTTGTTCGTCCATCCATCCAACCATCCATCCTTCCATCCATCCATCCATGCGTTTGCTCATTCACGTATTTACTGAAGTCACACTATGCACAGAACACTATTTAGATGTTGAACCAAAAAATGCAAAGAACTCTACATATCCTCTCAAAATCCTTTCAAAATGGTTCTCTTAGGCCACGCAAAGCATTTAGATTTGCTTTAACTAACACTCATCACAGCATCTCCGCGCAGAGCAGAGCCAGACAGGCATTGCTACGCACATGCACGGCCGTGCAAACAGCCCCGGAGAAGCGAGACCCAGCGCCTAATTAGACAGCGAGGACGGGGGAGGGAGGCATTGGGAGTGACAGAGTGTCCGCAGAGAGTCTGAAACGAGATGCTCTCTCCAGCACAAATGTCCTCTCCTTGCCTGATTGTACGTTCAACCCTCCTGTTTTTTGTTTCTTACGCCAGTCTTCCCGGAAGGCCACCTACAGCCTACAAAGTGAGGTTAATGCTGAGCAGCCCAGGTGTTTTTAAGTATCGTATGAGCCTTTTGCATTCCGTTACTCCTAGCACAGAATCTCAAGTGCAGCTTAAACTCCATTTTTAAAACTCAGTGGAATCTTATGAAACGCAGTCTGGTTGCAGCCGTATCAAGACAGCAGTGTGAAATAACTCGTGGTCTTTGGGAGAACGTAACAGGACATCGTATGAAAGCATTAATATTTAAGTCAATGCTAGGAATGGGGGGCAGGCGGGGACGTGCCCAGAATGTGCACCCGCCGCCTCACGGGCATGTCTGCTGTTCCAGGCCCTGTTTGGAGCCCTTCCCCATCCTGACTGGTTGAATTCGTCCTCTCCATAGCCCTGTGGTAACTGGTGTTTCAAAGGTGGGGAATGGAGGCGTGGCGTGAATCGAGCAGAGAGGTCGAGCGAGGGTAGGCACTGAAGGCCACGGAGAGGGCAGAGTGTCGTGCATGTGTGTGGGGACCATGACTCGCCGGAGACACTGACGTCTGTGGCTCATGGTGCCTTCCCTCCATTACCGTGATGGACACCCTCTGATAAGAGCGCCCAGTGCGGGTGATTTCTGAGTGGAGCAGGGAGAGCCCACGTCTCCCTCCAGGTAGACAGGGCACAGCGGGCAGCACCCAGCAGTGCACACACCGACCTCTTGGGGCCTTGGAGGGACAGCCACGGTTGGATGCAATCAGCAGAGCCCCGCAGGGAGCAGCACAGGGAAGGGGTGGGCAGAGCAGCCGAGCACCACCCGACGGCAGCCAGGAACATGGCCCACGAGGAGTCCCTTCGTGGGTCTCAGGAGCCAAGACGGGTCCAGAGCAGGTCTAAAGATTGCTGCCAGAGGAGGGGACCCTGATGGAGCATGTTCCTGACCCAGAGCGCCAAGGACGAGTGTCTCAGAAGTGACGGAGGCACCTGTGAGTCCCCCAGGGGTCTCTGTCTTGTTGCAAGGGGAAGGGAGGGCCCCCAGGTGTCCCCACACAATCACCCCAAGAACGGGAGCGGGAATGTGGTATACTTTCCAGCAACGGACGCCAGCAGCACGTTGGGGCCCGGCACCCAGGACAGGCCATCCGGCTTGTCCGTGTAGTCCACCAAAATTCCTCCAATGAGCCCGGAGCCCCTCCAGCCAAGAGTTAATGGTGGATCTGTTTTGTGCTCTTTGCTAGAAGGGTAGGTCTCACGTGCTCACGCACAAAGAAGACCCTGACGTTCCTCCCCGTCCCCGTGGCTGAGTACTGGGCTTCGTGGCACAGCAGAGCCATTACACGGGGTTGCCACGTTTTAAGAAGAGGAACTTCAAGGCTTATCAGGTCTGGTCCTTGTTTGCAGACTGAAGAAGGTGAGCCCTGGCCTGGCAAGCTGCGGTGGCTGGAGCAGGCACCCCAGGTGACCAGGTGACCACAGCCCCATCTGCAGTCAGGAGCAGGAGCGCTTCCTCCTGTTTGGAGTGAGGGGAACACTGGCTGCTGGTTGGTGCTCCCCTCCCAAGGTCTCAGCTGCCCGGAACAACCAGTCCCCCCGCCTCCATGGACAGTGCTACTGACCACATGCAGCCCTGGTATGACTGAACAAGAAACTGTCTATTGATGAAAGGTTGAGCTTGAACCACCCCAGGTGGCCTGAGGACAGAGAGAGCACCACAAGGGGAATGGGAGCCATGGCGAGGACACAGAAGGAGCTCATGGGGCAGCTGCCACACCATGGAGGGCGAAAGGGGGCTCCCAAGGGAACAAGGCCACCAGAGCATACACATGCCTGGATAAATGCAACTGAGCTGAGAGCGCAGCCCCACAGCGATGTCTTGATGCTGACCTGTAGGAGGAGGGCTGGGACGGGGGGTGGGCAGAAGGGCTGCTGGGACCCCCACCTCAGAGGGCTACCTGCTGGAGCTGGGCCACTGTCAGTGGCTGCGGAGGGCAAGGACTTGGGAAGAGAGGTACAGACAGTGCGGAGAAGCACAGGGGGTGCCCACAGGATTGCTCCCCTGTACCTCTCATGCTGTCCCCCCAGGGGAATGGGCTGCCTCAGTCAGGGTGTCATGACCACCCAGGAGGGCGACCCTGGAGCACCTGAGTCTGTCCTGTGGATGGGGCAGGGCCTCTGTGTGTGTCCCCAAGAGCACATCTTGACGTCAGGGCAGCAGGCCTGCCCGGAGAAGGACTCCCAGCCAAAAGCGTGTGCACCCATGGTTCACACAGAACACAAGCCCGGCAGCTTGATGCCCCACCACGCCTCCAGCGTCTCGTGTCCCACATGCTGTTCTTTAAACCAGGGATCAAACAGAAGAAGGGAACGTAGGTTTTGCTTTGTGGCCCGGGATTCCGGCTTCACTAGAAGGAAGATCAGGCCGTCAATGCCGAGAGATGTTTCTACAGGAGAAGCGGTCCCCACTCTCGGGGTCACCCCACCTTGCACGGACTACATCGCCAGCTGCCCGTGGGGACAGGCTGCCACGGAGGCCCACAAGCTTGTGCGTGTCTTCCACACACACAGGGTGCTGGAGCTGTTATGTTTCCTGGTGCCTTCTGGAAGATGCAAGGTGTTCAGAAATTCTGAAAGAGGCACATGTTCGGGAATTCTGGAAGACACAATGTTCAGGAATTCTGGAAGAGGCTGAGGGGGTGAGGACTGCATGTGTCCATCAGATGGCTGTGACAGAGACAGAGCGCCACAGACAGGGGCTTCCAGGCAGCAGACACTTACTTCTCCTGGTTCAGGAGGCTGGACATCTGATGAGGCCTCTGCCTGGTTCCTGGACAGTGTCTTCTCGCTGTATCTTGGCCCAAAGGAGGGACTGAGGCTCCCTGGGTCTCTTAACAAGGGCACTGATCCCATCCTGGGGACTCTACCCTCATGAGCTCATCTCTTCCTCAAGGCCCAGCTCCTGACGCCATCACACCGGGGGTGAGATTTCACACGTGACTCTGGGGACACACACAGGGTCCGTAGCGGGAGGCAAGGGAGAAGCCTCTGTGGGGTTTGGAGGTTAGGAGAGAGAACAGAAAGGGGGTGTTGGGACGTCCCAACCTTGGCCATGAGGGCAGAAAGCCAGTGAGGACACCCGCAGTGGACCCAAGGCCACGGCGATGGGGCAGGGGAGCAGAGGAGGCTGCAGCCCCCTCCCCAGCACACATAAGCCTGTCCACCTGATGTTCGGGAGCCTCACCACACCCCGCTGTCCAGCCGCTGGTCCCCACCACATGCAGCATGCACACCGCTCCTCTCCCACCTGGCCTGTGCCGTCTCGCAGGGGAGGTGAAAGCCCCGGCTGCTCTTTGCAGAGGTGCTGAGGAGATCTGATCGGCCCCTCCTCATCCTCGTGCAAATGCACGCCTGCTGAGGCCACACGGCCCAGGGCAGGTGCTGCTGTGCCTCGGGGCAGGGCCATCCTGACACGCACCCTGCCCAACCGTCAGGCTGGGATCGTCAGGATGTTGAAAAGCTGCGAGCAGTCAGGCCCATCTACTTGTTGCGCTAGGAGCCACACATGCAAATGACACGTGTTTGTGTTTCAAGAAGAAGCCCTGGGCTTTCTAACATGTCCCTGGCAGTGGTAGAATACGGATGTAGATTTAGGGAGTGCTGCAGGAAATGACCGTTCTGTTTGCGTGGCATTTGCACCTGGGAAATTGCCGGGAACGAAAGCCCGTCGTTGGTAATAACACGCTAACTGAATTCCACTCCAAGAGGATTTGTAGACTGTTTTGTCGAAATGACATCTGTAGAAAAATTCAGAAGTGATTAAAACTGATAGACTCTGCTGGATTCCAGAGTCTGGTGTATCTCAGACGGAGCTGATTTGCAGCGGCCCCATGGATACGTCCAGAATATTGAGTGTTATGTTCCTGGGTGACGTGACTTGTCTGTACCACTTACTCTTCCAATTGGGCGCAAAATCAAGTTTGCTGATGCTCAGCCTGAACTGGAGTGGTTGCTGTTCCCAAACTGCATTCTGGTTGTAATGAGATCTGTCTGCCTCGTTCTTATTTACTGGGATAGAGAATATTAGCTCTTGTGGGGTTTTTGTTTGCTTTTGTCTTCAGATTGTCTATTCTTTGCCTGTGGCAGACAAGTGTATGTTAAAAACAAACTTTTAAATGCGTGTTATAAAAGGAAAACATGAATTACGTAATACACAGTTTGGTGGTAGACACATAAGGTGCGTGGAACAGAGCTGACAGACATTTATACAGCCCTGGGGACTCATGACAGAATAGCGCTGGGCACGCTCCTGTTCTCCAGTACAGAAGTGGAGTCTCGAAGGGTCAAGTGGCTCGTCCATCCCTGGTCAGCAGTAAGTGACCGAGCGGTGGCTTGGACTCAGGTCTCTTGGAAGCTGTAGGGTTTCCAGTGGATCTGGGGGCAGATAATAGACATTTGATTTCTCCTTGCTGTTCACTGTGGATTTAAGTAAGTTGTTCAATCTCAGAGACTTCCTTTTCTTAATTTCCAAATATTGCCATAATCATGTGTAAATTCAGGAGCTGTTCTGAGGATCAAGTTAGGTCAAAGTGAGCTATATTTATTCTAAGTCACCTTTTTTAACTACCGAAAAATAATTATCTATTATATATGTCTCCCATATATGTGTACATGCATGAATGTGTACATATGTGTGCACACGTGTGTGTGCGCATGTGTATATGCATGTGTGTACTTACCAGTGCTGGTTGGTCACCGCATGCTCAGCATCACTCACACAGACCAGCCATGCACACACCTGTGTATGTGTCTACATATGGGCACACACATGTGTGTGTGTATACATGTGCATGTGCGTGCTTACCAGTACTGGATGGTCCCCACATGCTCAGCATCACTCGCACGAGACCAGCCATGCTCGTGTGTGTGTGTGAGTGTACGTGTGCACACACGCATGTGTGTGTGTACATGTGCATGTGTGCACTTACCAGTGCTGGACGGTCGCCACATGCTCAGCATCACTCGCACGAGACCAGCCATGCTCGTGTGTGTGTGAGTGTACATTTGCATGTGTGCACTTACCAGTGCTGGACGGTCGCCACATGCTCAGCATCACTTGCACGAGACCAGGCACGCTCGTGTGTGTGTGAGTGTACATATGGGCACACACGTGTATGTGTGTGTGTACATGTGCATGTGCATGCTTACCAGTACTGGATGGTCCCCACATGCTCAGCATCACTCGCACGAGACCAGCCGTGGCTGGGAGGTCACCTGCTTCTGGAAGCCGCCAGTGCTGTACTGAGTGCCAGGCACTCGGACTACATGCAGCCCAGATAACAGCACGTGCTCCAGCTGTGAGGAGTCTCACCGTCTGGGGAAGGGATGTGAACACGGAAGTGGTTCAATCTGCCCCTCAGCTGCCAGAGGTCAAGAACATACCAACTATGATATGTGGAAAACAGGATTTCTGATAACAGAAATTAACTTCTAAACCTGAAAGCCAAAATTTCATAAATAGAATCCCTGTCTATACAGAAGTCTTCGTTTAAAATCTCAAGTCATACTCTTCTCAAAGCAAACAATGGCTCCAGGTGGATCTGCTGTCTCAGGTCTGATATTTTGCATGACAAGGTTGATTAACCTATTTTCCAGAGCAGGCCAGGCAGGCTGGGGTTTAGGGAGGCTGAGTTTTGAAGTTTGAAAAATCGTTGAAGGCTCTCTTTCTAGCTCAGTATTTTATTTCATCTTTAACAGGAGTCTTGGCACAAAGGAGCCCCCCCAAAATCCTCCATGCCAGGAAGCCCCTGAGGCCCCTCACTCTGCCTTTGTTATGTCCTGCCTTGCTTCCCTGCCCTCATAGACCCTTTCGTCTCGAGAAGAATCACGTTTCAGACCCCAAAGTCAGGACGTTCTGTGTGGCTTGGGTTGCTGGATGCCTTTGCTTGCCTCTCAAGCTGGAGGAACAAGGCCTGGGGACCCTCAGGATTACTAGTGACTCCCTTGCCAGGCGTTAGAGGTCATTCTTACACAAAGCTGGGGAGGGGCTGAGCAGGGCTAGCCCCCAGATCCCAGACTCGAGTCTTGAGCTCCGGTCTGGACCATCTGCCCCACGCCCTGCCTCTGATATCCTTTTTCTAAGCCTTTGCTTCCAGTCTGCAGAGGAGGAGGATAAAATCAGCTGCCTCATAGAGCAGCCAGCCCTGAGGGCCACCGCCTGCTGCAGGCTCTGTCTGAAGGAACGGGCTTCTGCACAGTGAGCACTGTCCTGTCGCTGGAGCTACGCACTGTGCAGACCTTCACTGTCTGCTCTCTACCTGTGTTATTGCGACTATTCACCTGAGCATCAGGCAAATACATAGGGAAACGATCTGGTGTCTTCTGCCCCAGATTTTCTCAGACATGCAGCAAGACTGGCTGTACCATCTTATGAACATGTATAATATGTATGCGAGGAAACCCTTCAGCCAAGTCCGAATGCATCAATAATTCATCATGTGCTGATTAGTCATACACTGCGGCCAAGCAAAATGAACAAGAGCCAGACCCTGACCTTGAGGCTTGGGGTGGAGGGAGGGGCACAAACACATAAAGAGGGAGGACATGCAGGGACTGAGGGACGCAGAAAGTGCTTGCAGATAAGCAGCGGAGATGATAGCATGCCGTGGTGTGGCATGCAGCGTGACAGCTGTGGAGATGTCCTGATCCCTAGAACCTGCACACATGTCAGGTTACGTGGAAAGGGGGTTTAAGGTTGCTAATCGGCAGACCTTAACGGTAGATGATTGTCCTGGACCGTGAAGTGGGCCCAGTGTGGTCACGGGTCCCTCGGGGGACAGAAGAGTCCAAGTAGAGATGTGTGATATGGGGAGCTTAGCCAGCCGCTTCCGGCCTTGAAGGTGGACTGGTGGCTCAAGTCGGCAATGCAGGTGGCCTTCAGCCCTAGAAAAGGCAGGAAGACCATTCCCCCCAGGTCTCTGGAAAGGGACCCAACCCTGCTGATGTCTTGTTTCACCTACTGAAATGGATTTCAGACTTCTGACAACGCTAAGATAAATGTGTGTGTTGGGCTGTGGGGGGTTTGGTTTTGCTTTCAATTAATAGACTTTATCATTTTGAGCCATTTAGGTGTACTTAAAAGTTGAACAGGAAATCTGGAGCCCCCACCCCAGTTTCCCTCTTATTCAACCTCGCATTAGCACTGTACGGGTATGGCCCACTATCCCTGACTGGAGTCCGTCATTCACGCTCGCCCTCGCTCTTGGTGCCGTGCCTCCTGTGTGTCTCTGCAAGCAGTCCGGGGTCATCCGTCACCATCACAGGGTCACACGGAGCCGGCTCAGCACCCTGGAAATCCTCCATGCTCCACCCTTCATCCCTCCCTCCCCCACAAACCCTGGCAACCCCAGTCCTGTTGCAGGCTCGATAGTTTTGCCTTTTCGCTGAATGTAGTACAATTGGAATCGTGTAGTACGGAGCCTTGTTAACACTAGCTTCTTCAGCTCAGCGACACGCATCGGATGCTCACCCCGTCGTTCTGTGGCTCCGCAGCTCATGTCTTCTTGTCACTCAACGATTGTATTCCGCTGTCTGGATGGACCACAGCTTCTTTATCCATTCACCTACTGAAGGACACCTTGGTTGCCTTCAAGGTTGGGGAATAATGAGTAAATTTTTAATTGTAATTAAATCTATGCAATCAATTTTTTCCTTCACGGGTCAAGGTTTTGGCGTCGTGTCTAAACGCTCATTGTCAAGCGCAGCTCCTCTACGTTATGCCCTGTCCCCTTCTAATCGCTCTATTGTTTGGTTGAGGTCTGTGACCCAGGTTTCGTTAATTTTGGTGAAAGATGTAAGGTCTGCATCTGGACTCACCTTTTTCTTTTTTCTTTTTTATATGTGGACATCTAGTTATTCTGACACTATTTAAAAAACAAAAAACAAACTATCCTTTCTCTGTTGAATTGGCTCTTCTCCTTTGTCGAGATTCAATGACTGTGTTTATCTGGGTCTGTTTCTGGGCTCTGTATTCTGTTCCATTGATTTGTTTGTCTCTTCTTTCCCCAGTACTATCACGGAACCCAAGTTCCGCTGCCCCTCACTCAAAAAGACATTACTCAAGAGACAAGTTTTTGATTGGAAGGGAATTTGAGCTTTATTCAGGACGCTGGCCACATGGGGAGAGGACGGACTCTTGTCCCAAATCAAAGCTGAGGTTCTTCTGGCCCAGGGGTTTTTAAAGGGGTTTAGGGCAGTTGACCAGCAAAGGGAGCGCAGAGGCCTGCAACGTGTCTCAAGTACGTGCAGACTCCATGTGCCAGCTAGACATTATCTCGGAGCAAGAGGCTTGTGTGAGGGGGGTCCGATTCCTGTTTTGGAATGTGCTGGAGGACAAGGTTCTTTCTGCAAATGAGGGCAAGCTCTCTAGATGCACAAAGGGAGGTGACTAAGATCATTCGTGTGACCTAAAAAAAGAAAAACATTTTGCTAAAAAACTGCTGGGCTAATCGGAAAGCCAAGGCAGCTTCAGGCAGGCTTGCTGGCCTGGGAAAATTCTGGTCCACCTCTCCCCAGGGCCAGTGTCCTGCAGATCTCAAAGAGAGTGAATCAGTTGTGTTACTGATCAAGGGCCTCGGGTCAGCAAGGAAGGAGTGTGTCGACTTGAAGCAAGTTAGCCCTTCAGACCAGCTGGAGCACTGATCTGATACTCACTGTCCTGATTACTGCGGCTTTGAGGTAGGATGTGATGTCAGGGAATTTCTCTGCAATGCTCTTCTTCAATATTGCATTGACTATCCTCGTCTTCTGTCTCTGCCCACAAACTTTAGAATCAGTTTGTCGATATCCATGAATTAAGATTGCATTGGATCTATAGATCAAGTTGGGAGTGATGGATATCTTGACAATATGGGGTGTTCCCATCCATATACATGGACCGTCTCTTCATTTTTCAGAACTTCTTTGATTTCTTCCATCAGAATTCCATAGTTCCCCTCATATAGAACTTGCACATGTTTTATTAGCTGTAAACCTATTTCAAGGTTTGGCACCAATGTAAATAGTTTTGTGTTTTTCATTTCGAAATCTAATTGTTCATTGCCATTTAATAAGAGAACTAGTACCTTTTGTATGTTGACCTTGCACCCTGCAATATTGCTACAATCAATTATTAGTTCTAGGAATCTTTTATTGATTCTTCTGGATTGTCTACGTAAAAAATCATGTCAGCTGTGAATAAAAAGAGTTTTGTTTCGGGGCGCCTGGGTGGCGCAGCGGTTAAGCATCTGCCTTCAGCTCAGGGCGTGATCCCAGCGTTCTGGGATCGAGTCCCACATCAGGCTCCTCTGCTAGGAGCCTGCTTCTTCCTCTCCCACTCCCCCTGCTTATGTTCCCTCTCTCGCTGGCTGTCTCTGTCAAATAAATAAAATCTTTAAAAAAAAAAAGAGTTTTGTTTCTTTCTTCCCAGACTCCATACCTTTTACTTCCTTTTCTTGTCTTATTGCATTAGCCGGGATGTCCAGTGCAGTGCTGAGTAGGAGTGCTGAGAGGGGACACCCTTGTCTTGTTTCTGGTCTTAGCTGGAAAACATCTAGTTCCTTATCACTAAGTACGATGCCATCTGTAGGTTTTCTGTCAGTGTTTTCTACCAAGGTGTGGAAGTTCCTTTTTCCACAAATGGGTGCTGGATTCTATCATGTGCTTTTAATGCATCTCCTTAATATGATCATATGACTTTTCTTCTTTAGCCTTTGATGTGATGGAGTACATTAATTGATTTTCGAAGTTTGAATCAGTTTTATATACTTGGAATCAATGAAACTGGGTCATGGTGTATGAATCTTCTTACAATTGGGTTCAAGTTGCTAGTATTTTGTTGATCTAGGTTCATGAGAGATATTGGACTGTAGTTTTCATGTTCTGTAGTGTTTTTTTGTTTGGTATTTGGTAGTCCCAACCTCATAGGAAGTGTGAGGGAGTATACTCACTGATTCTATTTTTTTGGATGAGACTGTAGAAAACTGGTATAATTTTTTCCTTAAATGTTTGGTAGAATTCTCCAGTGAGACCCCCTGAGCTTGGTGCTTTCTGTGTTAAAAGGTTATTAATTGTTGATTCAATTTCTTTAATAGATACGGATCTGTTCAGATCATCTGTTTTTCTTTGTGTGAGTTTTGGTAGATTATGTCTTTCAAGGAATTAGTCCATTTTATTCAGGTTATTAAATTTTGGGTTTAAAGTGGTTCAGAATATTCTTTTTCTCATTTTAATGTCCATAGGAGCAGTAGTGATGGCCCCATTTTCATTTCTGATGGTATCAAGTTGTGTATTCTTTTTTTCTTAGTGAACCAGACTAGAAGTTTATTGATCTTTCAAAGATAAGAGAGTTACCTTTCGATTTCATTGATTTTACCTTTTCATTTCCCATTTTCACTTTCATTTATCATTGCTCTAATTTTTATTATTTCTTTTCTTTATTTTACATTATATTTAACTCACCCTTCTTTTCCAGTTCCAAAGGTGGAAGCTTAGCTTATTAACTTTAGATCTCATTTCTTTTCTAATATATGCGATGCTATGAACAGTCCTCTAAACACTGCTTTTGCTGCAGTCCACAGATTTGTTGCTGTATTTTCATTTTTTCAAAATATTTGTAAAATTCTTTTAAGACTCTTTTTTGATCTGTGTTATTTAGAAGTGTGTTGTATAATCTCCAAGTATTTTCCATCTATCTTTCTGTTATTGATTTCTAGTTTAATTCCATTGTTGTCTGAGATCATATTTTGTATGATT
>NW_023232948.1:302102-331147 GCF_002007445.2 Ailuropoda melanoleuca
GGAAGGCAGACGCTTAACCGCTGTGCCACCCAGGCGCCCCGGACATAGCACTGATTTTTAAACTGTGGGTTGCACCAATGGGCCATGAATTCAAGTCTACCAGCAATTTTTAAGTGAAAAAGACTAAAAGGAACAGAAAAGTATCAAATGTGTAGAACGGGAAATATGAAGTACATCTCATGTAACGAGGACAAATAGCATTTGAGGAAACTCTGTGTGTGTGTGTGTGTGTGTGTGTGTGTGTGTGTATTAGGTTCCAGCTCAAAATGCATTTTGTTTTGTGGAACAAAGTTCAGAAGCCACTGAGAGACTATCTTGCAGAAATCGGGGTGGTAGAAAGGGAGGAAGTTACTTTTGTGCTGCGTGCAGTATTTGGGAATGGGAGGGAGTGTGAGTAGGAGGTCTCAAAGTAGGGATCACCATTGCTCATCACGATAGGTGCGCTCCTGATGACCCCAGTGCCTGCTTGGGGACCAGGGCAATCCGCCCAATTTCCCTGTGACTCTGATTCCGTCCATATTTGTTCGTTCATTTTAAAGAAAAGAGTTGGTTAATAAACTACTTCCTACCTCATACATAGGATTATGAAGAAGATTAAATCTGATCACATAAGACCTTAGCAAGATTTATCACAGTGAGTGTTGGACAGATGTTCGCTTTTACCACAGTTACGGTTACTAGAAGTCCCTTGCTATTAAACTAACCCAGGTATCAGAGATCGAGTTTTGGAAATCTGTGGGAATGAGGGTGTAGAGAACGCGTACGGGGAAGATGGGCATGGCGCACCCGGACAGGCTCCTGGCTTTCCTTCCTGTCATTCTGGAACATGATTTCTGTGATGACTAAATTCATTTGCAAATTTCAGTCACTGGAAACATGGACTGCCGGGATTGTTTTTAAGAATCTGAAGGTCTTCTGTGTGTGAGAGTTTCCCTTCTTCAAGTGCACGTGACTCTTAAGCATGCTCATGTGCAAATGTGCCTGGAGACCGAGTAGAAGGAGCCCATAGGAGGCGTCCGTCATTGGGTTGGAGAATTAGGTAGAACCGGGGTGGGCTGGCCTGGAGGACGGTGGAATCCTGCTGATTTGTGGGGACGCTGGCCTGTGCTGGGGCAGCATGACTTGTGGGATGGAGGAAGGGAAAGGTCAGCTGTCAGGGGAGGAAGCCAGGATTATCTGACCAAATGTGAGGCAGCTGGGGAACTTCGCAGTTTGTGAAAAATGAAAAGTGGCAGCTGCACTGAGGTTAGGGGACATTTCACTGATCCTCGATGGTGGTTCCACTCCAGCTTTATGGGTGGCTTTGGGAACAAGGAGGTACCAGCTGCTTGGCAGGACACGCGACAGAGAGAATGCAGGAGGAGGAGGAGTGGAAGGGACCACCTCTGAGGACCCTCAGCACACGCTCCCTGCCTTCTTCCTGACACCTCGGTGGACAGGGTCAGTCCCATGGCCAACCTGTCTGGTTGTCTATCTCTGTGCAGGTTAGGGAGCAGAAGCTCAGACATTTCTCGGAGCTAGTAGCCACTCTGTCTGAACCAAGCCACACCTGGTGGGATCATTCTATAGCTCAGACCCCCTCCCCAAGCAGGAAACCATGTGTCACAGACCACGTGTCTGGTCCAAGTATACCTGACTCACGCCCAAAAGGCTTACCGTTCATTTGACACCCGAGATGGAATCAAGTGTCATGTAAATAATAAGGAATTGCGAGTAGAATAAACATATAGCTAACATGCATGTGAGAACTACGTATGTTTATTTGCTTCACTGGCCTGCCCACCTTTCTTTCATTAAGGTTTTTATTTTAATTCCACTATAGTTAACACACAGTGTGATATTAGTTTCAGGTGTACAGTACAGTGATTCATCACTTCCATCCATCACCTGGTGCTCATCATGACAGGTGCCGTCCTTCATCCCCATCACCTGTTTCCCCTCTCCCCCCTCCCACCACCTCCCCTCTGGTGACCATCAGTGTGTTCTCTAGGGTTAAGAGTCTGTTTCTTGGTTTGCCTCCCTGGTTTTTCCCCCTTTGATTGTTTGTTTTGTTTCGTAAATTCCACATATCAGGGAGAGGATATGATATTTGTTTTTCTCTGACTGACTTATTTCACTTAGCATAATACACTCTAGGTCCAACCATGTCCATGTTGTTGCAAATGCAAGATTTCGTTTTTTGATGGCTGCATAATATTCTGTTGTGTATATGAACCACCTCTTTATCCATTCATCAGTTGATAAACACTTGGGCTGTCTCCATAGTTTGGCTATTGCTGAAAATGCTGCCATGAACATCAGGATACATGTACCCCTTCGAATCTGTATTTTTTTATCTTTTGTGTAAATACCTAGTAGTGCAGTTGCTGGGTCATAGGGTAGCTCTATTTTTAACGTCTTGAGGAACCTCCGAACTGTTTTCCAGAGTGGCTGCACCAGCTTGCATTCCCACCAACCACGTAAGAGTGTTCCCCTTTCTCCACATACTCGCCAACGTCAGTCATTTCCTGACATGTTAGTTTTAGCCATTCTGTCTGGTGTGAGGTGGGATCTCAGTGTGGTTTTGATTTGTGTTTCCCTGATGCCGAGTGATGCTGAGCATGTTTTCATGTGTCTCTTGATCATCTGGATGTCTTCTTTGGAGACCTGCACACCTTTCTGATCGTAGCAACGGGACTTCGCCCCTTTATGCGTAGAATGCTCCTGGATTTGTTCCCTCCCATCAGTCAGCAGCTGTCCCCCCAGGTCACTGGTTAATTCAGCACACATCGTCCTCAGGTATAAACATCCCCATCATCACCACGGTGTGGACCTGAAACATACGTTTCCGTAGTGGGTGCGGGCCTTCCATGGAAATGATGGTCCATGGGCACAACAATCAGTGTGTTCTATGAGCAAAGTGGAACCTCAAAATCTGTTTAGTGGTTCAGAAGCAATATGCTCCCAGTCTTATTGGAGTAGAATAAAAAGCATGCATATTTCAAATCATAAATTTGGTATAAAACGAATGCTAGCTTTAATTAGATTAAACATTAACTAATAATATTGTAGGAGGCTCCCTTGTATCAGGGCCCCTCACACCTATTTGGCGTCAGCCCACGCAGGCAGGGCAGCAGTCTCAGACCTACTCAGCCCATGGTCCCGAGGCTCCTGCAGGAAAAGCACTGGGTCCAGAGACTGCAGGAGAACTCATTACACCCATAGCACATAGCCTGTTGCTCTCAAACAGACTCCAAACACGTAGTTCCATTAGAGGAGAAGAATGTGAGCTTATGCGCGCACACACACACACACACACACACACATACATACACACACACACACACACACACACACACGCTTTAAGATTTTATTTAGAGAGAGAGAGAGAGCATGTCAGTGGGTGAGGGGCAGAGAGAGAGGGAGAGAGTATCTCCAGCAGCCTCCCCACTGATCGTGGAGCCTGACACCAGGATCAATCCTGTGACCCTAAGATCATAACCTGAGCCAAAACCAAGGGTCAGGCACTCAACCAACTGAGCCACCCTGGTGCCCCTATACACAAAAATTTTAAATCAAGTAACACCCTACAAACTTAAAACTAACCCAGGAATTGTATTATACTCACCCTGAAAATAAAATCAAAGTTATTTATTTTACATAATTTCCTAAGCAGAAAGAACATCACCAGTTATATTAAACGTCACCATTCCCACAAGTTGTGATGAATCACAAGAGGTATTAGGGCTGGAGGTGAAAGTGTGAGTGGACAGTGATTCCCTCTTAAACCTTAGTGCCTTGATACTTCAAAGTCTGGTATGTGAAAACGGGAGCCCCGAAGCCCGTGGGTTCCACATGTGGCCTGGTACATACTCGTCAGAAAAGCCAACCACTCACGACAGGCAAATGTGATGACAGAACACCACCACTGCAGGTCAGTGATGATGAACAGCTCATGTGGCTGGCGGTCTAATCCAGCAATTCTCCTAGCTGACGGTTTTGGAAACCCAGCTGATGACAGACGCACATGGACACCAGCCACCATGTCCCCAGCTTTCACCCTGTTTACTCTCCAATCTGAAGACTAGTTAGAAGATTGTGTCAATGTCACCAACGTTTTAAGGCAAGTGGTAATCCAAGTTTCTCAATGGCTCCTGGTGATGGGGATGTTGGCCTGGGACGTGGCATGTGGCCATGCTGTCCTTGCGAAGAATGTGGGGCATCTCGGGGCCACTGTGGGCCAGGCCCAGCCTGTGGGGAGTCATGATGGACATGCAGGCCTCTGCATTTCCAGCCACCAGCCGTTGCAGGATAGAGAGCCACGTAAACACACTGCGTTGTCACGGGGGCTGTTTGCCACCATCTGTCTGCATACCACCTCCTCATAATTAGGCACATGCCAGCCTCCAAGAAGCTGTGGGAGCCCCCATGGGTGCTAGCCTTCCTCACTTGGAGATCTCGAACCGCACCAGGAGGAGCTCTTTATAACAAATAGTCATAGATCCAGAGGAAGTCACAGCAACGATCCCACTCCCAAGATTACATGGAAATAAATCTGGCACAAGGTCTCATGCTGCAGACATGACCGTAGGGCTCAAGGATCTATTATTCCTTTGTTCGTCCATCCATCCAACCATCCATCCTTCCATCCATCCATCCATGCGTTTGCTCATTCACGTATTTACTGAAGTCACACTATGCACAGAACACTATTTAGATGTTGAACCAAAAAATGCAAAGAACTCTACATATCCTCTCAAAATCCTTTCAAAATGGTTCTCTTAGGCCACGCAAAGCATTTAGATTTGCTTTAACTAACACTCATCACAGCATCTCCGCGCAGAGCAGAGCCAGACAGGCATTGCTACGCACATGCACGGCCGTGCAAACAGCCCCGGAGAAGCGAGACCCAGCGCCTAATTAGACAGCGAGGACGGGGGAGGGAGGCATTGGGAGTGACAGAGTGTCCGCAGAGAGTCTGAAACGAGATGCTCTCTCCAGCACAAATGTCCTCTCCTTGCCTGATTGTACGTTCAACCCTCCTGTTTTTTGTTTCTTACGCCAGTCTTCCCGGAAGGCCACCTACAGCCTACAAAGTGAGGTTAATGCTGAGCAGCCCAGGTGTTTTTAAGTATCGTATGAGCCTTTTGCATTCCGTTACTCCTAGCACAGAATCTCAAGTGCAGCTTAAACTCCATTTTTAAAACTCAGTGGAATCTTATGAAACGCAGTCTGGTTGCAGCCGTATCAAGACAGCAGTGTGAAATAACTCGTGGTCTTTGGGAGAACGTAACAGGACATCGTATGAAAGCATTAATATTTAAGTCAATGCTAGGAATGGGGGGCAGGCGGGGACGTGCCCAGAATGTGCACCCGCCGCCTCACGGGCATGTCTGCTGTTCCAGGCCCTGTTTGGAGCCCTTCCCCATCCTGACTGGTTGAATTCGTCCTCTCCATAGCCCTGTGGTAACTGGTGTTTCAAAGGTGGGGAATGGAGGCGTGGCGTGAATCGAGCAGAGAGGTCGAGCGAGGGTAGGCACTGAAGGCCACGGAGAGGGCAGAGTGTCGTGCATGTGTGTGGGGACCGTGACTCGCCGGAGACACTGACGTCTGTGGCTCATGGTGCCTTCCCTCCATTACCGTGATGGACACCCTCTGATAAGAGCGCCCAGTGCGGGTGATTTCTGAGTGGAGCAGGGAGAGCCCACGTCTCCCTCCAGGTAGACAGGGCACAGCGGGCAGCACCCAGCAGTGCACACACCGACCTCTTGGGGCCTTGGAGGGACAGCCACGGTTGGATGCAATCAGCAGAGCCCCGCAGGGAGCAGCACAGGGAAGGGGTGGGCAGAGCAGCCGAGCACCACCCGACGGCAGCCAGGAACATGGCCCACGAGGAGTCCCTTCGTGGGTCTCAGGAGCCAAGACGGGTCCAGAGCAGGTCTAAAGATTGCTGCCAGAGGAGGGGACCCTGATGGAGCATGTTCCTGACCCAGAGCGCCAAGGACGAGTGTCTCAGAAGTGACGGAGGCACCTGTGAGTCCCCCAGGGGTCTCTGTCTTGTTGCAAGGGGAAGGGAGGGCCCCCAGGTGTCCCCACACAATCACCCCAAGAACGGGAGCGGGAATGTGGTATACTTTCCAGCAACGGACGCCAGCAGCACGTTGGGGCCCGGCACCCAGGACAGGCCATCCGGCTTGTCCGTGTAGTCCACCAAAATTCCTCCAATGAGCCCGGAGCCCCTCCAGCCAAGAGTTAATGGTGGATCTGTTTTGTGCTCTTTGCTAGAAGGGTAGGTCTCACGCGCTCACGCACAAAGAAGACCCTGACGTTCCTCCCCGTCCCCGTGGCTGAGTACTGGGCTTCGTGGCACAGCAGAGCCATTACACGGGGTTGCCACGTTTTAAGAAGAGGAACTTCAAGGCTTATCAGGTCTGGTCCTTGTTTGCAGACTGAAGAAGGTGAGCCCTGGCCTGGCAAGCTGCGGTGGCTGGAGCAGGCACCCCAGGTGACCAGGTGACCACAGCCCCATCTGCAGTCAGGAGCAGGAGCGCTTCCTCCTGTTTGGAGTGAGGGGAACACTGGCTGCTGGTTGGTGCTCCCCTCCCAAGGTCTCAGCTGCCCGGAACAACCAGTCCCCCCGCCTCCATGGACAGTGCTACTGACCACATGCAGCCCTGGTATGACTGAACAAGAAACTGTCTATTGATGAAAGGTTGAGCTTGAACCACCCCAGGTGGCCTGAGGACAGAGAGAGCACCACAAGGGGAATGGGAGCCATGGCGAGGACACAGAAGGAGCTCATGGGGCAGCTGCCACACCATGGAGGGCGAAAGGGGGCTCCCAAGGGAACAAGGCCACCAGAGCATACACATGCCTGGATAAATGCAACTGAGCTGAGAGCGCAGCCCCACAGCGATGTCTTGATGCTGACCTGTAGGAGGAGGGCTGGGACGGGGGGTGGGCAGAAGGGCTGCTGGGACCCCCACCTCAGAGGGCTACCTGCTGGAGCTGGGCCACTGTCAGTGGCTGCGGAGGGCAAGGACTTGGGAAGAGAGGTACAGACAGTGCGGAGAAGCACAGGGGGTGCCCACAGGATTGCTCCCCTGTACCTCTCATGCTGTCCCCCCAGGGGAATGGGCTGCCTCAGTCAGGGTGTCATGACCACCCAGGAGGGCGACCCTGGAGCACCTGAGTCTGTCCTGTGGATGGGGCAGGGCCTCTGTGTGTGTCCCCAAGAGCACATCTTGACGTCAGGGCAGCAGGCCTGCCCGGAGAAGGACTCCCAGCCAAAAGCGTGTGCACCCATGGTTCACACAGAACACAAGCCCGGCAGCTTGATGCCCCACCACGCCTCCAGCGTCTCGTGTCCCACATGCTGTTCTTTAAACCAGGGATCAAACAGAAGAAGGGAACGTAGGTTTTGCTTTGTGGCCCGGGATTCCGGCTTCACTAGAAGGAAGATCAGGCCGTCAATGCCGAGAGATGTTTCTACAGGAGAAGCGGTCCCCACTCTCGGGGTCACCCCACCTTGCACGGACTACATCGCCAGCTGCCCGTGGGGACAGGCTGCCACGGAGGCCCACAAGCTTGTGCGTGTCTTCCACACACACAGGGTGCTGGAGCTGTTATGTTTCCTGGTGCCTTCTGGAAGATGCAAGGTGTTCAGAAATTCTGAAAGAGGCACATGTTCGGGAATTCTGGAAGACACAATGTTCAGGAATTCTGGAAGAGGCTGAGGGGGTGAGGACTGCATGTGTCCATCAGATGGCTGTGACAGAGACAGAGCGCCACAGACAGGGGCTTCCAGGCAGCAGACACTTACTTCTCCTGGTTCAGGAGGCTGGACATCTGATGAGGCCTCTGCCTGGTTCCTGGACAGTGTCTTCTCGCTGTATCTTGGCCCAAAGGAGGGACTGAGGCTCCCTGGGTCTCTTAACAAGGGCACTGATCCCATCCTGGGGACTCTACCCTCATGAGCTCATCTCTTCCTCAAGGCCCAGCTCCTGACGCCATCACACCGGGGGTGAGATTTCACACGTGACTCTGGGGACACACACAGGGTCCGTAGCGGGAGGCAAGGGAGAAGCCTCTGTGGGGTTTGGAGGTTAGGAGAGAGAACAGAAAGGGGGTGTTGGGACGTCCCAACCTTGGCCATGAGGGCAGAAAGCCAGTGAGGACACCCGCAGTGGACCCAAGGCCACGGCGATGGGGCAGGGGAGCAGAGGAGGCTGCAGCCCCCTCCCCAGCACACATAAGCCTGTCCACCTGATGTTCGGGAGCCTCACCACACCCCGCTGTCCAGCCGCTGGTCCCCACCACATGCAGCATGCACACCGCTCCTCTCCCACCTGGCCTGTGCCGTCTCGCAGGGGAGGTGAAAGCCCCGGCTGCTCTTTGCAGAGGTGCTGAGGAGATCTGATCGGCCCCTCCTCATCCTCGTGCAAATGCACGCCTGCTGAGGCCACACGGCCCAGGGCAGGTGCTGCTGTGCCTCGGGGCAGGGCCATCCTGACACGCACCCTGCCCAACCGTCAGGCTGGGATCGTCAGGATGTTGAAAAGCTGCGAGCAGTCAGGCCCATCTACTTGTTGCGCTAGGAGCCACACATGCAAATGACACGTGTTTGTGTTTCAAGAAGAAGCCCTGGGCTTTCTAACATGTCCCTGGCAGTGGTAGAATACGGATGTAGATTTAGGGAGTGCTGCAGGAAATGACCGTTCTGTTTGCGTGGCATTTGCACCTGGGAAATTGCCGGGAACGAAAGCCCGTCGTTGGTAATAACACGCTAACTGAATTCCACTCCAAGAGGATTTGTAGACTGTTTTGTCGAAATGACATCTGTAGAAAAATTCAGAAGTGATTAAAACTGATAGACTCTGCTGGATTCCAGAGTCTGGTGTATCTCAGACGGAGCTGATTTGCAGCGGCCCCATGGATACGTCCAGAATATTGAGTGTTATGTTCCTGGGTGACGTGACTTGTCTGTACCACTTACTCTTCCAATTGGGCGCAAAATCAAGTTTGCTGATGCTCAGCCTGAACTGGAGTGGTTGCTGTTCCCAAACTGCATTCTGGTTGTAATGAGATCTGTCTGCCTCGTTCTTATTTACTGGGATAGAGAATATTAGCTCTTGTGGGGTTTTTGTTTGCTTTTGTCTTCAGATTGTCTATTCTTTGCCTGTGGCAGACAAGTGTATGTTAAAAACAAACTTTTAAATGCGTGTTATAAAAGGAAAACATGAATTACGTAATACACAGTTTGGTGGTAGACACATAAGGTGCGTGGAACAGAGCTGACAGACATTTATACAGCCCTGGGGACTCATGACAGAATAGCGCTGGGCACGCTCCTGTTCTCCAGTACAGAAGTGGAGTCTCGAAGGGTCAAGTGGCTCGTCCATCCCTGGTCAGCAGTAAGTGACCGAGCGGTGGCTTGGACTCAGGTCTCTTGGAAGCTGTAGGGTTTCCAGTGGATCTGGGGGCAGATAATAGACATTTGATTTCTCCTTGCTGTTCACTGTGGATTTAAGTAAGTTGTTCAATCTCAGAGACTTCCTTTTCTTAATTTCCAAATATTGCCATAATCATGTGTAAATTCAGGAGCTGTTCTGAGGATCAAGTTAGGTCAAAGTGAGCTATATTTATTCTAAGTCACCTTTTTTAACTACCGAAAAATAATTATCTATTATATATGTCTCCCATATATGTGTACATGCATGAATGTGTACATATGTGTGCACACGTGTGTGTGCGCATGTGTATATGCATGTGTGTACTTACCAGTGCTGGTTGGTCACCGCATGCTCAGCATCACTCACACAGACCAGCCATGCACACACCTGTGTATGTGTCTACATATGGGCACACACATGTGTGTGTGTATACATGTGCATGTGCGTGCTTACCAGTACTGGATGGTCCCCACATGCTCAGCATCACTCGCACGAGACCAGCCATGCTCGTGTGTGTGTGTGAGTGTACGTGTGCACACACGCATGTGTGTGTGTACATGTGCATGTGTGCACTTACCAGTGCTGGACGGTCGCCACATGCTCAGCATCACTCGCACGAGACCAGCCATGCTCGTGTGTGTGTGAGTGTACATTTGCATGTGTGCACTTACCAGTGCTGGACGGTCGCCACATGCTCAGCATCACTTGCACGAGACCAGGCACGCTCGTGTGTGTGTGAGTGTACATATGGGCACACACGTGTATGTGTGTGTGTACATGTGCATGTGCATGCTTACCAGTACTGGATGGTCCCCACATGCTCAGCATCACTCGCACGAGACCAGCCGTGGCTGGGAGGTCACCTGCTTCTGGAAGCCGCCAGTGCTGTACTGAGTGCCAGGCACTCGGACTACATGCAGCCCAGATAACAGCACGTGCTCCAGCTGTGAGGAGTCTCACCGTCTGGGGAAGGGATGTGAACACGGAAGTGGTTCAATCTGCCCCTCAGCTGCCAGAGGTCAAGAACATACCAACTATGATATGTGGAAAACAGGATTTCTGATAACAGAAATTAACTTCTAAACCTGAAAGCCAAAATTTCATAAATAGAATCCCTGTCTATACAGAAGTCTTCGTTTAAAATCTCAAGTCATACTCTTCTCAAAGCAAACAATGGCTCCAGGTGGATCTGCTGTCTCAGGTCTGATATTTTGCATGACAAGGTTGATTAACCTATTTTCCAGAGCAGGCCAGGCAGGCTGGGGTTTAGGGAGGCTGAGTTTTGAAGTTTGAAAAATCGTTGAAGGCTCTCTTTCTAGCTCAGTATTTTATTTCATCTTTAACAGGAGTCTTGGCACAAAGGAGCCCCCCCAAAATCCTCCATGCCAGGAAGCCCCTGAGGCCCCTCACTCTGCCTTTGTTATGTCCTGCCTTGCTTCCCTGCCCTCATAGACCCTTTCGTCTCGAGAAGAATCACGTTTCAGACCCCAAAGTCAGGACGTTCTGTGTGGCTTGGGTTGCTGGATGCCTTTGCTTGCCTCTCAAGCTGGAGGAACAAGGCCTGGGGACCCTCAGGATTACTAGTGACTCCCTTGCCAGGCGTTAGAGGTCATTCTTACACAAAGCTGGGGAGGGGCTGAGCAGGGCTAGCCCCCAGATCCCAGACTCGAGTCTTGAGCTCCGGTCTGGACCATCTGCCCCACGCCCTGCCTCTGATATCCTTTTTCTAAGCCTTTGCTTCCAGTCTGCAGAGGAGGAGGATAAAATCAGCTGCCTCATAGAGCAGCCAGCCCTGAGGGCCACCGCCTGCTGCAGGCTCTGTCTGAAGGAACGGGCTTCTGCACAGTGAGCACTGTCCTGTCGCTGGAGCTACGCACTGTGCAGACCTTCACTGTCTGCTCTCTACCTGTGTTATTGCGACTATTCACCTGAGCATCAGGCAAATACATAGGGAAACGATCTGGTGTCTTCTGCCCCAGATTTTCTCAGACATGCAGCAAGACTGGCTGTACCATCTTATGAACATGTATAATATGTATGCGAGGAAACCCTTCAGCCAAGTCCGAATGCATCAATAATTCATCATGTGCTGATTAGTCATACACTGCGGCCAAGCAAAATGAACAAGAGCCAGACCCTGACCTTGAGGCTTGGGGTGGAGGGAGGGGCACAAACACATAAAGAGGGAGGACATGCAGGGACTGAGGGACGCAGAAAGTGCTTGCAGATAAGCAGCGGAGATGATAGCATGCCGTGGTGTGGCATGCAGCGTGACAGCTGTGGAGATGTCCTGATCCCTAGAACCTGCACACATGTCAGGTTACGTGGAAAGGGGGTTTAAGGTTGCTAATCGGCAGACCTTAACGGTAGATGATTGTCCTGGACCGTGAAGTGGGCCCAGTGTGGTCACGGGTCCCTCGGGGGACAGAAGAGTCCAAGTAGAGATGTGTGATATGGGGAGCTTAGCCAGCCGCTTCCGGCCTTGAAGGTGGACTGGTGGCTCAAGTCGGCAATGCAGGTGGCCTTCAGCCCTAGAAAAGGCAGGAAGACCATTCCCCCCAGGTCTCTGGAAAGGGACCCAACCCTGCTGATGTCTTGTTTCACCTACTGAAATGGATTTCAGACTTCTGACAACGCTAAGATAAATGTGTGTGTTGGGCTGTGGGGGGTTTGGTTTTGCTTTCAATTAATAGACTTTATCATTTTGAGCCATTTAGGTGTACTTAAAAGTTGAACAGGAAATCTGGAGCCCCCACCCCAGTTTCCCTCTTATTCAACCTCGCATTAGCACTGTACGGGTATGGCCCACTATCCCTGACTGGAGTCCGTCATTCACGCTCGCCCTCGCTCTTGGTGCCGTGCCTCCTGTGTGTCTCTGCAAGCAGTCCGGGGTCATCCGTCACCATCACAGGGTCACACGGAGCCGGCTCAGCACCCTGGAAATCCTCCATGCTCCACCCTTCATCCCTCCCTCCCCCACAAACCCTGGCAACCCCAGTCCTGTTGCAGGCTCGATAGTTTTGCCTTTTCGCTGAATGTAGTACAATTGGAATCGTGTAGTACGGAGCCTTGTTAACACTAGCTTCTTCAGCTCAGCGACACGCATCGGATGCTCACCCCGTCGTTCTGTGGCTCCGCAGCTCATGTCTTCTTGTCACTCAACGATTGTATTCCGCTGTCTGGATGGACCACAGCTTCTTTATCCATTCACCTACTGAAGGACACCTTGGTTGCCTTCAAGGTTGGGGAATAATGAGTAAATTTTTAATTGTAATTAAATCTATGCAATCAATTTTTTCCTTCACGGGTCAAGGTTTTGGCGTCGTGTCTAAACGCTCATTGTCAAGCGCAGCTCCTCTACGTTATGCCCTGTCCCCTTCTAATCGCTCTATTGTTTGGTTGAGGTCTGTGACCCAGGTTTCGTTAATTTTGGTGAAAGATGTAAGGTCTGCATCTGGACTCACCTTTTTCTTTTTTCTTTTTTATATGTGGACATCTAGTTATTCTGACACTATTTAAAAAACAAAAAACAAACTATCCTTTCTCTGTTGAATTGGCTCTTCTCCTTTGTCGAGATTCAATGACTGTGTTTATCTGGGTCTGTTTCTGGGCTCTGTATTCTGTTCCATTGATTTGTTTGTCTCTTCTTTCCCCAGTACTATCACGGAACCCAAGTTCCGCTGCCCCTCACTCAAAAAGACATTACTCAAGAGACAAGTTTTTGATTGGAAGGGAATTTGAGCTTTATTCAGGACGCTGGCCACATGGGGAGAGGACGGACTCTTGTCCCAAATCAAAGCTGAGGTTCTTCTGGCCCAGGGGTTTTTAAAGGGGTTTAGGGCAGTTGACCAGCAAAGGGAGCGCAGAGGCCTGCAACGTGTCTCAAGTACGTGCAGACTCCATGTGCCAGCTAGACATTATCTCGGAGCAAGAGGCTTGTGTGAGGGGGGTCCGATTCCTGTTTTGGAATGTGCTGGAGGACAAGGTTCTTTCTGCAAATGAGGGCAAGCTCTCTAGATGCACAAAGGGAGGTGACTAAGATCATTCGTGTGACCTAAAAAAAGAAAAACATTTTGCTAAAAAACTGCTGGGCTAATCGGAAAGCCAAGGCAGCTTCAGGCAGGCTTGCTGGCCTGGGAAAATTCTGGTCCACCTCTCCCCAGGGCCAGTGTCCTGCAGATCTCAAAGAGAGTGAATCAGTTGTGTTACTGATCAAGGGCCTCGGGTCAGCAAGGAAGGAGTGTGTCGACTTGAAGCAAGTTAGCCCTTCAGACCAGCTGGAGCACTGATCTGATACTCACTGTCCTGATTACTGCGGCTTTGAGGTAGGATGTGATGTCAGGGAATTTCTCTGCAATGCTCTTCTTCAATATTGCATTGACTATCCTCGTCTTCTGTCTCTGCCCACAAACTTCAGAATCAGTTTGTCGATATCCATGAATTAAGATTGCATTGGATCTATAGATCAAGTTGGGAGTGATGGATATCTTGACAATATGGGGTGTTCCCATCCATATACATGGACCGTCTCTTCATTTTTCAGAACTTCTTTGATTTCTTCCATCAGAATTCCATAGTTCCCCTCATATAGAACTTGCACATGTTTTATTAGCTGTAAACCTATTTCAAGGTTTGGCACCAATGTAAATAGTTTTGTGTTTTTCATTTCGAAATCTAATTGTTCATTGCCATTTAATAAGAGAACTAGTACCTTTTGTATGTTGACCTTGCACCCTGCAATATTGCTACAATCAATTATTAGTTCTAGGAATCTTTTATTGATTCTTCTGGATTGTCTACGTAAAAAATCATGTCAGCTGTGAATAACAAGAGTTTTGTTTCGGGGCGCCTGGGTGGCGCAGCGGTTAAGCATCTGCCTTCAGCTCAGGGCGTGATCCCAGCGTTCTGGGATCGAGTCCCACATCAGGCTCCTCTGCTAGGAGCCTGCTTCTTCCTCTCCCACTCCCCCTGCTTATGTTCCCTCTCTCGCTGGCTGTCTCTGTCAAATAAATAAAATCTTTAAAAAAAAAAAGAGTTTTGTTTCTTTCTTCCCAGACTCCATACCTTTTACTTCCTTTTCTTGTCTTATTGCATTAGCCGGGATGTCCAGTGCAGTGCTGAGTAGGAGTGCTGAGAGGAGACACCCTTGTCTTGTTTCTGGTCTTAGCTGGAAAACATCTAGTTCCTTATCACTAAGTACGATGCCATCTGTAGGTTTTCTGTCAGTGTTTTCTACCAAGGTGTGGAAGTTCCTTTTTCCACAAATGGGTGCTGGATTCTATCATGTGCTTTTAATGCATCTCCTTAATATGATCATATGACTTTTCTTCTTTAGCCTTTGATGTGATGGAGTACATTAATTGATTTTCGAAGTTTGAATCAGTTTTATATACTTGGAATCAATGAAACTGGGTCATGGTGTATGAATCTTCTTACAATTGGGTTCAAGTTGCTAGTATTTTGTTGATCTAGGTTCATGAGAGATATTGGACTGTAGTTTTCATGTTCTGTAGTGTTTTTTTGTTTGGTATTTGGTAGTCCCAACCTCATAGGAAGTGTGAGGGAGTATACTCACTGATTCTATTTTTTTGGATGAGACTGTAGAAAACTGGTATAATTTTTTCCTTAAATGTTTGGTAGAATTCTCCAGTGAGACCCCCTGAGCTTGGTGCTTTCTGTGTTAAAAGGTTATTAATTGTTGATTCAATTTCTTTAATAGATACGGATCTGTTCAGATCATCTGTTTTTCTTTGTGTGAGTTTTGGTAGATTATGTCTTTCAAGGAATTAGTCCATTTTATTCAGGTTATTAAATTTTGGGTTTAAAGTGGTTCAGAATATTCTTTTTCTCATTTTAATGTCCATAGGAGCAGTAGTGATGGCCCCATTTTCATTTCTGATGGTATCAAGTTGTGTATTCTTTTTTTCTTAGTGAACCAGACTAGAAGTTTATTGATCTTTCAAAGATAAGAGAGTTACCTTTCGATTTCATTGATTTTACCTTTTCATTTCCCATTTTCACTTTCATTTATCATTGCTCTAATTTTTATTATTTCTTTTCTTTATTTTACATTATATTTAACTCACCCTTCTTTTCCAGTTCCAAAGGTGGAAGCTTAGCTTATTAACTTTAGATCTCATTTCTTTTCTAATATATGCGATGCTATGAACAGTCCTCTAAACACTGCTTTTGCTGCAGTCCACAGATTTGTTGCTGTATTTTCATTTTTTCAAAATATTTGTAAAATTCTTTTAAGACTCTTTTTTGATCTGTGTTATTTAGAAGTGTGTTGTATAATCTCCAAGTATTTTCCATCTATCTTTCTGTTATTGATTTCTAGTTTAATTCCATTGTTGTCTGAGATCATATTTTGTATGATTCCTATTCTTTTAAATTTATTTTATAGCTCAGAATATGGTCTATCTTGGCAAATGTTCTCTTTGAGCTAGAGAAGAATATGTATTCTGCTGTTGCTAAATGAATTAAGTCTACAGATGTCCATTAAATCTAGCAAATTGAGAGTGTCTTTCAATTCAACCATGTCCTTATGATTTTTTGCCTTTTGGATCTTTCCATTTCTGACAGAGAGGTGATGAAATCTCCAACTATAATAGTACATTTATCTACTTCTCCTTCAATTCTCAGTTTTTGCCCTGTGTATTTTAAATATTCTCTTGCTAGTCAACATACATGTTAAGGATTGTTAGGTCTTCTTGGAGGATTGACCCTTTATCATTATGTAATGGCTTTCATTATCTCTGACTGTTTACTTTGCCTGAAATTAATACAGCTAACACAGCTTTCTTTTCATTAGTGTTAGCATGGTATTTCTTCCCCCATCCCTTTACTTCTAATCTGTTTGTCTTTATGTTTAATATAAAGTGGGTTTCTTGTAGACAATATACCAGTTGGGTTTTGTTTTTTATCCATTCTGACAATCTCCTTTTTTTTTTATTTTTTACTTAAATTCTAGTTCGTTAACATATAGTGTAATATTGCTTTCAGAAGTAGAATTTAGTGATTCATCACTTACATACAACACCCAGTGCTCATCACAACAAGTGCCCTCCTTAATACCCATTGCCCATTTAGCCCATCCCCGCCCCCACCTCCCCTCCATCAACCCTCAGCTTGTTCTCTGTCATTAGGAGTCTCTTATGGTTTGCTTCCATCTTTTTTTTTAATCTTCAAATATGTTCATCTGTTTTGTTTCTTAAATTCCACATATGAGTGAGATCATATGGTATTTGCCTTTCTCTGACTGACTCATTTCGCTTAGCATAATACCCTCTAGTTTCATCCATGTCATTGCAGATGGCAAGATTTCATTTTTTTCATGGGTGAGTAATATGCCAGTGTGTGTGTGTGTGTGTGTGTGTGTGTGTGTGTGTACCACATCTTCTTTATCCATTCATCAGTACATGGGCATTTGGGCTCTTTCCATAGTTTGGCTATTGTGAACATTGCTGCTATAAACATTGGGCTGCATGTGCCCCTTTGAATCACTATGTTTATATCCTCTGGATAAATACCTAGTAGTGCAATTGCTGGGTTATAAGGTAGCTCTATTTTTAACTTTTTGAGGAAACTGTGTGCTGTTTTCCAGAGTTGCTGTACCAGCTTGCATTCCCACCAAGAGTGTAAGTGTTTCTCTGAATCCTTGCCAACATCTGTCGTTTCTTGAGTTGTTAATTTTAGCCATCCTGACAGGTGTGAGGTGGTATCTCATTGTGGTTTTGATTTGTATTTGCCTGATAATGAGTGATGTTGAGCATCTTAACATGGCTGTTAATTAGTGTATTTATACCATTGGTATTTACAGGGGACACCCGGGTGGCTCAGTCAGTTAAGTGTCTGTCTTCGGCTCAGGTCATGATCTCAAGGTCCTGGTATCAAGTCCCACATCAGGTTCATTGCTCAGTGGGGAGCCTGTTTCTTCCTCTCCCTCTGCCTGCTGCTCCCCCTGCTTGTGCTTTCTCTCTTGCTCTCTCTCTCTCTCTGTCAAATAAATAAATAAAATCTTTAAAAATAAAAATAAAAAAATAAAGCGATTACTGGTGTAGTTAGATCGATATCTACCATATTTGTTACTATTATCTATTATTTGCCCTTGTTTTTTGTTTCTTTTTATGTCTTCCAGTGTTTTTGTCACTTCTCTGGTTTTAATTCAACATTTTATGATTCCATTTTCTCTCCCTCCTTCGCATATCAATTATGCTTCCTTTCTTATTTTTTAAAGAGTTTTCAGTATTCATTTACAACGAACCCAAGTCTTCTCACAGGTAACACCCTGCTGCTTCACACGCAGGACATGTACCTCATAACAGAGTATTCCCAGTTCCTCTGTCATACTCCTTATGTCCCCCATTCCACTTACCCATAAGCTGTGATCACTGAGTACTTTGTTGCTGTTATCATTTTGAGCCAACTGTTGTCTGTTAGATCAGTTAAGAATTCAAAAATTATTTTATTTTACTTTTATTTGCTCATTTTCTAATGATTTTTTCCTTGTTAGCTAGAATGAGTTTCTGACTTACGTCCTTTTCCTTCTTTCTGAAATAGTTCTTCTAAAATATCATGCAAGCCAGATTCACTGGCAACAAATCCCCTCAGTTTTTTGTCTGAGAAAGCCCTTACTTTATTTCTCCTTTTACTGATTATAGAATTGTACCTTAGTGGGGTTCTTTGTTTTTCTTTTAACACTTGAGACCTCTCATTCCACCTCTAAATGCTGTGAGTCCTGAAGGGGAGTCCAGGACAGTTCCCACCCTTCCTTGTCTATGGGTAAAGTGTTTGTTCCTATGCCTTCTTTAAAACATTGTCTTGGTCTTTGAGTTTCAGTGTTTTGGGATACGATGTGCGTCCATGTAGATTTTTGGTATTTATTTCCTTGTCTCTCTCTGAGCTTCCTGGATTTGAGGTGGTGTACATCATTAATTCAGGGAAATTCTCAGCCATTATTGCTTCAAAAAGTTCTTCAGTCCTTTTCCTCTTTCTCCTTCTCTGGTATTCCCATGATGAGTATTTTACGCTTTTTGGAATTGTACAGTTCTTGGGTATTCTGTTCTGCCTTTTAAATTATATATTTTCTTTTTGTATTTCAATTTTGGAAGTTTCTCTTGATATTTCTTTAAGACATGAAGACAGAGTCTGTCTTCAGCTGTGTCTAGTTAATGGATGAGCCAATCAGAGACATTCCTAATTTCTGTGACAGCATTTTTTTTATTTCTGGCATTTCTTTTAGAGTCTGAGAATTTCCATCCCCCTGCTGACATTGCCCATCTGTTCTCGCATGTTGTCCACTTCATCCATTAGCGCTCTTATTAGCATATTAATCTAGTTGTTTCAACTCCCGGTGTGATCATTCCAACGTTCCTGCTGCGTTTGAGGCTCTTCAAACTGTGCTACTTGTCTCTCAGGATGCCTTGTACCTTCTCGGTGGAAGCTGGACGTGACGTCCTCGGTAAATGCCTTCGGCGTGAGTTTTCATCGGTTTTTCTTGGCCAGCAGCTGGGGTGTGTTTACTGTTTGCTGTCACTGTCGGCGTCAGGCTAAAATGTCCTCCAGTGACTGGTTTTGCCCCCGAACACACAGGAGCCCATTGGTGTGGGGATGGAGGCCTTTTGCGGTCCTGTGATTCAGTCTCAGGTTTCCAGGGGCCCCAGGCTGTGGCCTCACACTGCTTCTGTTTTACAGTTTTGAATCGTTTTGAATTTTCCCGCACTTAGGTGGGGCAGGAACTCCAGAGGAGCTGGAGTTGGTGTTTCCCTTCCCATCAGTCAGTCGGGCTCTGAGAGAACCCCAGTAAGTTAGCTCCGGTTGACCAGTTTCCCCTGGGCGAGGCCTTGTTAAGAGGAGCAGAGTGCTCCGGGGTCTTTCCAAGTTGCCATCCACGCAGGGGTTCTTTCTCCACCGTAAGACAGGGCTCCCCGGAGGTATGACTCACCAAAGTGTGGGGGCCCCTGAGAGCAGCTCCCCCAAGTTCTTAATTCTCAGACTTGTTCCCAGCGAGCCTCCCTTGTAGGGCTTTCCACTGGGCATTGGTGTCTGCTCGGACAGGCTGTGCTTCTCTGCGTCCGCCTGTCTGTGTCTCCAGTTTGGGAGCAGTGGGCTGCCCTGCGACTTTAGTTCCCTGATGTGCCCAGAGTTGTCCGCTTTGCGTTTGCTCAGCTTGCTAGGTGGTGTGAGGGTGGAGTGGGGACTTGCAAGCTTCTCCCCAGCGGGGCCCGAAACCAGGCCTCACGAGTGTTGTTGGAAGCTCCTGTGTCCACAGTAATTTGCCACAGCATCCATAGGAAACCGACAGACGGAAGGACTCGGACATTCAGAAGTAGGGGGGTGGTGGGGACAGGGAGCAGAGAAGACCCTGCCACAGAAGGGAGAGTGTAAACGCCGCGCCAGGACACCAGGGCCCGGCCGGGGGAGAGTGGGAATGTGGGCCGAGCTGAAGGGAGCCTGAGAAATATGGAGGAAAGTCCTCGAGGACAGATTCCGAGGGGCCTCGCCTGCCTGGAGAGTTTGAGGTTTATGCTGAAGCAATTCAGAGACCGTGGGGTTGATTTGTTTTTCCTTTAAAGGCGTGGAGACCTTGGAGCTGTGCTCTGGGGAGAGAAAGCTTGTCGTGATGCCCTCGTGGCCAGAGCGCGGTGGCTGCCGGCAGCAGGAACCCCAGGGGGGCTGCTGGAGGTCCATGCAGAGGAGCAGGGCCTGACACTGGGGCAGAGGCAGGGCGGGGTGGGGGGGATGCAGACACCCTGCAGGGACATCACAAGACTTTGGGAGCCATCCGCAGGCTTTACGTTTCACAGCGATAACTCAGGGAGAGTTTACCAAATGCACCGAACATAGAGCGTTTACTGGGACCCCGTGCGTCCCTGTGGAGCGCTAACTCTGGCTTTCGGGGACCGCAGGCCAGCGGCAGTGTACTCGCCCTGTTTCCCCGTCACCATGGCTCCTGCCGTCACAGAGACTTTCACTGGCACGGGATCTCCAGGGACAGGTAGGTCTCCTTGTCCGTGAGACTACTCTAGAATCACAGTCCTTCCATGTGTCCAGGCCCCCAAAATGGTGTGGATCCACTGAGCACATGAGAGGGCTGGCCATGTTCTGTCAGTGGGCTCAGAAGCAGGTGGGGGGCCGGCGGGGTTGCTCGGCAGTTACGGCTTGGGGACCTACCATTTGTCCAGTAGTAAACATTTGTGGATCTCATGCCGGCTGCCAAGAACTCATACCAAGCCATGCCTCAGATCTTCAGTTAAGATTTGCGCCTGTGGTTTTCCAGCTATGTGGCCATCAGCAAATCTCTTATCTATCCCCTTTGTGCCTTAGTTTTGTCATCAGTGCAGTGGGGACACAAATGCCTTCCTAGCCTGGCTATCATATTTGTAGTGTGGCCAGTGAAACCCAGGGGCTTAATGCAGAAGCTTCTATTTTAACAGAAAGAAAAAAAANCCTTAGTTTTGTCATCAGTGCAGTGGGGACACAAATGCCTTCCTAGACTGGCTATCATAAGGATTATGGGTTATATTTGTAGTGTGGCCAGTGAAACCCAGGGGCTTAATGCAGAAGCTTCTATTTTAACAGAAAGAAAAAAAAGTTGAGCAAGCAGAATTAGGAGTTGGAAATTACTTTTTTGGACGATAATTTAAAACACTTTAAAATCATGTGGAACCAAGTGTTTCCTGAGCAGATAAATCAGGCTGGCTAGCAAATAATGCCCATTTATTCTTCTTAGTTGTCTTGTGTGAGAAAATATGATGTCACAAATCTTAGGACAGAAATTAGGGGATAGCTGTGCATACTAAAAAGGGTACAGCTTTACATTTTTCCGTCTGGTCTTCACTACAACTGCCAGTCTAGAGACAGGTGGGGCGCAAAGACCACTGACTGAGCAGTGGCCAGCATTGGTGTCCAGTCTGGCCAGGCCAGAATCCAGCAGGATGACCTTGAAAATGACCTTCCCACACCTTAAGGCTTCCTCACATCAAATAAGTTGGGGAAGGGCAGTGCGTCAAAGGTCACCTGTCCCTCCCCCTTGGTGCTCAGAGTCTGTGGTCCTGCCAGGGCACCGTGACATTGATAATCCTACAGCAAAACACTTGAAGAAGCTTTGGCTTCTCCTGTCATCCACGCACTGGGGGGAGCCGGGGGCCGGTGCAGGGACCGACTGTAGGCGTTCCAGTTGTGGCCATCGCTGGCCAGCAGCCAGCTTGCACCCTCCACCTGCGTCAGAGTCCTTCCCTTGCCTCACCACTCAGATGGGGACGTACACCCCACACACACACACCGGGCCACCCCACACAGTCCCCAGTGTTCTTGGGGTCATGCTGGAAATTGCACAGCAGACCTGGGAGGGGGCTGTGGAGCCATGGCTCTGAAGATGGCAAGGGTGCGTCCGTTCGAGCCCCGCTGTGCGCACCTACAGCAGAACGCTGCGTTTCACTCAGTCTGTGACTGCTCCAAATTCTGCGGGCATGCAAGTCTGCAGGGCAGGACTTAGGTGGTCTGTGAGTTCTGGTGGAGCTCTCGGTCTTTTCCTTTTATTGATTTCCTCAGTAATAACAACCTTGTATCAGAGCGCCCCTGCGGGGCCCCTCTCCCTGCCCCCATCCCCACCAGCATCTCCTAAAATATCAGCCCCCTGGGCCCACCCATCTCCCCATCGCTCAGCAGTTCTTGCACATAATAGGGACTAAAGAGAAGTCTGTTGAGTGAACTGACTGAATAAAACCGTTCAGTTTAGTGACTTCAGTAACTGAATTGAGTTTCACCTGTGAGGCAGGAAGAACCGCATCGTAGATCAGGGCTGGGCCACTGCATTGCTGAGAAACAAAACCATGCAGGAGCCTAACAACCAGCCTCCCCTCCTGCCACACACTCGGGATCGAAAAAACAGAAGCCTGACNCAACAGAAGCCTGACCCTGTGTTTTCAGAAAGGATTTCTCTCTGCAAGAATGTTCTGTGGATTTAATGGTTTGGTGGTGTCTGTGACCCCCTCTGTGCTTTGTCCCTTTCCCAGCCCCTCCCAGGGGAGGAGAAACCTGGCCCTGCCTGAGCCACACCCCATGACCTGGTGACACTCACCCCCTCCTCCCTCTTCTCTGTAATATCTTCCTTCTGTGCCCCACTTCCACGACATTTCACTTCTCAACTCAAAACCAGTCTTTAAGTGAAAACTCTCTTATCACCAAAGAGCCTGTGGGGGGATGATGGAACACCGTCATCTTCCTGCAGTCAGTCAGGAGGTGGCAGGTGGGGGTGCAGACACGGCGGGGGAAGGACAGGTACAAGAGGAGCAGGTGCTAGAAGGGCAGGTACAGGGAGAGCAAGTGCAGGGAGAGCAGGTGTAGGAAGGCAGGTGCTGAGAGGGTGGGTACAGGAGGGCAGGTGCTGCAAGGGCAGGAATAGGGAGGGTAGGTGCTGGAAGGGCAGGTACAGGGAGAGAGGTAAAGGGAAGGACAGGTACAGGAGGGCAGGTGCAGGAAGGATGGGGCCAGAGGGCAGGTGCAGGGAAGGCACGTACAGGGAGGGCAGGTGCAGGAGGGCAGATGACAGAAGGGCAGGTGAAGGGAAGGACAGGTACTGGAAGGGCAGGTGAAGGGAGGGCAGGTGCTGAAAGGGAGGGTACAGGAGGGCAGGTACAGGAAGGATGGGGCCAGAGGGAAGGTGCTAGAAGGGCAGATGTAGGAGGGCAGGTGCTGGAAGGGCAGGTGCAGGAGGGCAGATGCAGCGAGGGCAGGTGCAGGAAGGACAGGTGTAGGAGGGCAGGTGCAGGAAGGACAGGTGTAGGAGGGCAGGTGCAGGGCACCTAGAGTGGGCAGCAGTGGAGCGGTGGCCCCAGGTGCAAGAAACACCTGTGCAGCTGAGTGTATAGCCTGGCATGGGGCTTAGCTCACAGCGTGCGGATTAGGGGACATGGGGGCAGGCGGCCTCATGGTGTGTGGGATCCCAGCCAAAGCCTGATGCTCCCGTAGTCCAGCTCAGGGAAGCCCCACTGTCTGTCTCCTTCTAAGAGGGCTTGAGGGAGCAGACAGCCCAAAGCATTAGTTAAACATGTATCAGGAAGCAAAGCAGAACCTGGTGGCTCATTAATTCCACAAATACTCCGAGCACGTGAGGGTCACCGGCCCAGGATCAGAGATCAGCGGGTGGGCCCTGGGCACAGGGGCAGCACAGGCTCCGATCAGTGACATAGCTCCTGGGACAGGAGAGGTGCCGGTATGAACTGGGCCCCCCGGGATTTGTGCAGAGGTGATGGTTTAAAGGGAGCCGGAGGGCGAGGGGAGGTGGGGGCCAGCCGGGTTCAGTGGAGTCCAAGGGAAAGCTGCAAACCTGGGAAGGGGGTGGTCTCTGTGCACCTGGGTTTGCTGCCTGGCTCCTGGCACGTAGGCTCCGGCTCCCAAGATGTCCCCAGGTGTTGCTGGACAGACGGCAATTCTTGGCAGCTGGGCTTCCTCAGGCAGGCCCTGTGGGTGCTGGGGTCCCTTAGTGATGAACCTCGAGCTGTTAGAACCCCTGCTCCTGCTTGTTCACATCTTGACAGGCTGGGGGTTGAGGCCTCGTGGGCAGAGGTGTGGATGGACCTGGCTGGGTCTGGAAAGGGGAGAACGTGTCATGGGTCCCCTCGTCCTGATGGTACTTACAGTCTAGCAGGAGTGGCCAATATTAATTGAATAATACCTAAATCAAAGCCAAATGGCAATGGCCACATGGTACTTGTTTTGGTAGATCCTTGTTTTGCTTCTTTCAAAAGTCTGCATTGAAGGAAATATGGCGACCTGCTGGTCTAAGTTACCAGAGCAGGTGGCGCTGGGAGGAGACACGTGGTGACCCACGAGATTTCTGAGGAGGGTGAGCTGTGCAGGTCAGCAAAGGTCGGCCGGGAAGCAGCCACTAGAGATGAGAAAGGCAGTGGAGCTAACTGAACTGGAAGGGCAGGAAAGAATCTTCTGGAAGATGGAAACTGGGAGCGCAGGAAAGAATCTTCCGAAAGATGGGAGAGCATGTGCTGATTCCCTTGTGGAAGGCAGGTGCTCCTTCATCCTTTGAGCAGCAGGGAGCCCCACGGGTCTGAGCAGGCGAGCAAGAGAGGGTGCCCAGGGGCATCTCTGGCTTCCCATCAGATGGAGGACAAGGCAGAGAAAAGGGGCAGAAAACCAGAAGGGGAGTGGCCTGTGCTCTCCAGGAACAGGGCAGGAGTTAGTCTCCCTTTAAGAGAGCAGAGAGATAACAGACAGGAGCTTGAATTTCTTAGGTGACTTCCAGGCAAATAAACACTGGTGTTAAGGGAAAAGTAAGAGCCTTCACCCGCTCTCAGTCCCGCAATGCCCTCCGGCGTTCGTGTGACTTAACTTTCCTGGTTTTTGTAAAATTTTGATGGTAGAAAATCATTTTTACTATGTTCTCCACTCCGGTCGGTTTTCTCTGTGGTGGGCAATGAAATGGACACCAGGCTTGGGAAGAAGCCTGACATTTAGAGCCCAGAGTGTTCATCTAAGCTGAGATAAATTTGCATTTACAAAAAGTACTAAAGCCAACATTTCCTACCCGAAGTATGCTCCCAGGTAAGGTGGGGACCCAGGCACCTGCATACTCCAGACTAGCACGGGCAGGCGGAGCATTTGAGTGCAACGATATTGAGCTGGTTCTGCGTGAAAAAGTCGGCCACTACTCACACCTTGAGCAGACAGTAAGCATGTCCAGTAATGGCCTGTCCCGTGTAAAGACTGTCATGACCATTGTTAACGATGGTCTCCTGCAAGTGCCCCTCCCAGGACAGCAGCTGTGAGCATTCAGGACAGGAGGGCCCTCCCTCACACTCACACCAGCGGAGCCTATAAGCTGGCCGGTAACAAACCCCCCTCTGAAGGACATCTTTGGATTCCAAATATAGTTGGTTAGGGACAAAAAAATTCCATTTGTTTTCCAACACATTTCATCTTGAAAGTTTATTCCAATTTTTTGTGCTTAATAAGTGTTGAGAAACTATAAATTCGCCATATGTATTCTACAATCTCACTTTATCCTCAGTCTGCTGAAGCTCTTTTTTAGGTTTTTTAAAGTTTATTTTTACAAGCAACTTAATTCCTTCCTCCAAAAATGTGAGCATTTGGTTAAAATTGGTTAACTATGGTTAAATACTGAGATTATTAGAGAATGCGTGTGTATGGTGTGTGTATGGTGTGGGGTGTATGGTGTGGGAATGTGTGTGGAGGGTGGGGTTGTGCATGCACTTGTGTGTGTGCGTGCGTGTGTGTGTGTATGGTGTGAGGGTGCGTACTGTATGTGTGTGTGTGATTTGTACATGGGGTGTGTGCGTGCATGCATGTGTGTATCTGCAGTATATGGTGTGCTGTGTGTGTGTGCGTGGTGTGGGAGTGTGCATGGAGGGTGGCAGTGTGCATGCACGTGTGCAGGTGTGTGCTTATGTGTGTGTGTATTCTCATGCTGTTGACCTGGGATGAATCTCACAAGAGGTGATGATGAGATGGGACCATCCTTTGTTGGTTCTATATTTTTCTTGGATAAATTTCTGGGTGAAACAGCCTTATAAACAGATCTGTACTTCTTTTCTTTTTGTTAAGTTTTTATTTAAATTCCAGTTAGTTAACATACAATGTTATGTTAGTTTCAGGTGCACATAACGTAGTGATTCGACACCTCCATCTGTCAGCCGGTGCTCATCACAACAGGTGCAATCCTTCATCCCCCATCGCCTGTTCCCCCCACCCCACCTCCCTCTGGTGACCATCAGCGTGTTCTCTAGAGTTAACCGTCTGTTTCTTGGTTTGCCTCTCTCTCTTCTCTCTTTTTTGCATTTGCTCATTTGTTTTGTTTCCGGATCTATACTTCTGAAAGATTTTATTCGTATAATTTGGTGGTTAACATTGTTTGTGAGGTTAACATTTTTTGTTAGGTTAAAGTTTTTTGCTAATAATTTGTGTTTTTGTGTCTATGAAATTATTTTCATTTTACTGGCTAGCTTTTCCAAGGAAATGTTTTTCTTACCTTCATGAATTATTTAAATGTTAAGGATATAAAGTGAAATGTTCCTTTCCTTTTTTGTTTTTCAATACTGTCTCAGAGGTGGGGCACCGGGGAAGTGTCGATCAGCAGATACCCACAGGCAGTTACAGGTGAACAAGTTCCAGGATCTAAGGTACAGCATGGGGACTACAGGTGACAGGCGTGTGTTATGGCAGAAGGTTGCTAAGAATGGAGGGATGGAACATTCTCAGTGTAATGATGACATATGGTAACTGTGTGCAGGACGAAGGGGAAGGATGTGCTAACTAACTGCATAGTGGTAAGCGTTTCATGGTATACACACGCACCAGGTCGTCACGTGGGACACCCGAAACTTACTCAGCGTGATGTGTCAACTGTATTTCAATAAAGCAGGAAAAATACATTCTCTAAGGAGACACAGAAGGGAACATTCTCTTTTGATTTGAATTGCATTTTTCTGGCCAACGCTTGTGTGTCGAGCGTGTGGCTACGTCAGGTTTGCTCCCCTCCTTGCACGCACGTGAGAATCACGCTGCAGCTAACACACGGGACACTTGGGAGGTTCACTTGCGGTGGCATCACTATTCCCACGCATCTTTCTCTTGCTCTTATCAGGGAGGAGAAGTTCCTGTCCCTGCCTCGGTCCTTCTGGCCAGACTAAGAATCCCATTGACATGAGACAGATTAACAGGAGAAAATCAAGTCTAAGAGCCTGCGTACAGGGAATCCACACAGACGTGCATGTTCCAGAGGCAGCAGGAATCTCATATTCCTCAGGCAACGTGATGCTCACATGACGTGCTGAGCCACAGAGCAGGGGCTGCTGGGCGGCTAGAGGGGAGGAAAGCAGGAAGGTGAGAGGGCGGGTTTGGAGAACAGACATTGCCCTGTTGCGCAGATAGGGTTCTTAGGTAAAGGGGAGTCTGTTCATGGCGCTCTCCCTTCCAGTGTAACTCTAGGTGGTTGATGGGGAACTGAAGAGCTTTTCCTGAATGTGCTGGGGTTTTACTGCTTTTGACTCAAAATGACATTCACACCACAGTGGCCCATCTTTGGGGCAGCCTGCCCTTGGCCCCTACACTTTGTATTTATTTTTTTAAGTTACCTTGCTTTCTCCTTTGTATTTATAAAATCAGATTAAGCCCGCATATAAATAAACAAGCAAGTAAGAGATTGGTTTTCTAATACTACCAGAAATCTGCTCGTACAAAAGCAGTTTCATTTCACATTGTCCTTTCTATCCAGCACCGTCAGTCTGAGTGCCTGGCTATCCACAGAAAAACTTTCGTGGCTTCTAAGGTTTCACCTAATTTATTTCTCAGGTCACTAATTTATAAACCCCCTCAAGTAGGAAGGGATTCACGCTTACCACTTCTTAACTGTAACAGCTGATGGTGATTTTTAATATACCTGTTTGATTCAAAGAAATGTACAGAAATAGTTTGACTTCAGTTTTTTAAAGTTTTTTAAAAATGAGTGGAAAGGAGAGACTGGTGTGTGGAAACACCGTCTCTCTCTGATTTGTAATGAAGAATTTCAAGAAGGTTCAGTGTGTAGTTCTGTTCAATATTTTGAACATGTTCAAGAACTCTAACTCAAGAACGGGATCTCTCCGGCAGGGAGACGCGGTATGTTAGCGCGCGGCGTCTTCTCTCGCCGCCGACGCGACTGAGGCCCCAGGGTGCATCCTGCTGCCCCGTCTCCTGCTTCTGCCCCTCTTCTTGCGTACAAATGACCTCCAGGTGACTCATGCAGTTCGCAGGCCTGACCCACACATTCCCGAATGAGACGTTCTCCCCAAAGAAATTTTCCCTGCTAGAAAATCCCCAGGTGTTCATCACTGACGGCGGGAAAGGACGAGACAATGCTTAAATCCCCGCTGGTGTCGCCTGCCGTCATGTGATTCAGTGAGAAAGAATGTCGTCCCCAAATGTCCATGCACCATTGGCAACAGCGAGTGCTGTCTGACTACTGCTTGCTGGATAGCACAGATTTTCATTCATGTTTTAAATTTGATATAGTTAACATATACTGTATTAGTAGTTTCAGAGGTAGAGGTCAGTGACTCATCAGTTGCATGTAACGCCCAGTGCTCGTTACATCACGTGCCCTCCTTAGTGCCCATCACCTAGTTACCCCATCCCCCACCCCCCTCCCCTCCAGCAACCCTCAGTTTGTTTCCTGTGGTTTTTTTTTAAAGATTTTATTTATTTATTTGACAGAGATAGACAGCCAGCGAGAGAGGGAACACAAGCAGAGGGAGTGGGAGAGGAAGAATCAGGCTCAGAGTGGAGAAGCCTGATGTGGGGCTCGATCCCAGAACGCCAGGATCACGCCCTGAGCCAAAGGCAGACGCTTAACCGCTATGCCACCCAGGCGCCCCCTCAGTTTGTTTCCTGTGGTTGAGTCTCTTATGGTTTTTCTCCCTCTCTGATTTCGTCTTGTTTTATTTTTCCCTTTCTTCCCCTATGATCCTCTGTTTTGTTTCTTTTTTCTTTTTTTTTTGTTAAAGATTTTATTTTTTATATATTCGACAGAGACAGAGACAGCCAGCGAGAGAGGGAACACAAGCAGGGGGAGTGGGAGAGGAAGAATCAGGCTCAGAG
>NW_023232948.1:331797-337549 GCF_002007445.2 Ailuropoda melanoleuca
ATCCCATAACGCCAGGATCACGCCCTGAGCCGAAGGCAGACCCTTAACCGCTGTGCCACCCAGGCGCCCCTGTTTCTTTTTTCTTTTNTTGGATAGCACAGATTTTAAATTAAAATGTTTACACAAGGATGGAAAGATGAGCTTCTGTTAACTAAAACCCAAAAATTAACTTAACTTTCATTAAACATTAAGCTTATAAAATAAGAAAGTCACCGATACTACCTTAAAAATTGCTGTGAGTTCCTATTTGAAAACTGTTTGCTTATGAAATAATTCTCAAAAATCAAATATTTTAGAAAAATCATTCTTTTTCTGGNNNNAAAATTAACTTAACTTTCATTAAACATTAAGCTTATAAAATAAGAAAGTCACCGATACTACCTTAAAAACTGCTGTGAGTTCCTATTTGAAAACTGTTTGCTTATGAAATAATTCTCAAAAATCAAATATTTTAGAAAAATCATTCTTTTTCTGGATTCTGATATATGCATTTGAGAATCGGCAATAGACGTTTCTGACAGGTTATAAATTTTTGTCAAAGGAAAATATGAGATAATCATCAAAATCTATGGAAAAGTAAGAGAGAAAGATTTATTTAAGTCAAGGAGCCTCTCTGATTTGCATCAAAGAAAATTTAGGAAGAAGATACTGGGGGAAATGATAACTGCTCTTGTGAAGCTACACATGCATTTCACAAGGCAGATATCGGTGGACCAGACAGCGCCAGAAATGGCTTCGGTCTCGTGAGTAGAGGGATTAGGTGTACAACGAATAGTGGTTTTCTTCTGTGCTTGGGAAGCTGTTGTTTGTGAGAGGTAGACTCAAGATCTGTTTAAAAAGCTATTTATTTGGCCCATAAATAAGAAGTCATTTGGTGATTAGTGCAGTTAAGTTACAAATGTGCTCACCATAAATGCTTCATCAAAAATATAATGAAATTCTGGAAACGAACTGCAGAATGGAACAGCTGAGTCTGGGTTACATTCACCCTCGAAGGCATCTTTGTGCAGCTCTCCTTTTAAATTAGAACTTTGATATTCTGTGTGGAATCAGTGGGAGTTAAAAAAAAAGCTACCTATATGTCTTACACATATTGATCATGCTATTGGAACTGCTGGTCCAAGAACCAAGTCCCTAGGCTTCTGTTTTGTTTTGTGTTATGTGTAGTCAACGGTATGTGTGCTAAAGTGTGGAACAAATCATAAGAGTTAACAAAATCCTGAATATTAGTTGCAATTGTGATTTGAATGAATTCAGTCTTCCTTCTAGGCAATTCAGTTTCCAGATTGGCCATTTGGTCCGCTTTGCCCAAGCCTGGGCTTCCGTCCCCACGCAGTCTTGTTATCACGCCCTCTCCGGTTGGGAGGAGCAGATGCTGTGAGCTGTCTCAGTGGCCGTTTAGTGGGCAGGTACATGAGGACTTCAGGGGGACAGGAGCACCAGCATCAGTGTGGCTGCTGCTTGCAAAGGACCAGAACGTCCTCCCAGGGAGAGTGGTAGCCTCCATAATGAGCTGCAGGGATGGTTCCTGGGACTCAAGTCATGCCCTGGGACCTGGTCATCCATGTGGCAGCTCCTGCACCATCTCTGAATGTCTGGATTTCAAATTCCCCAAGAAAGAGGATGTAATTTACTCCCTCCACCAGCAATGCACATGGAGTGTGTTCACTTGGCCTCCCCCCTGAGGGACCAGAAACCATCATTAATGCCCCACCCCGAAGGATGGAGGGGATACAGGGTTCGTGGTGCAGGATAATGGCAGATGCCTGGGTCATCAGGGCTCAGGTAGGTGTGCCTGGCGGACACTCACATCGCCTTGAGCTGTTGCCCAAATATGTATGGTTGGAAGAATACGTCATGTTTTACTTTGGTGAATTTGGTGTTTTTTTTTTAAGGTATGCTTCATACACTATTGCTTGATGTGATTGTACAAGAGTTGTTTTTATCACCTGAACAAGGTAGGTGCAGTGCTGGAGAGGAGCTGAGTCCTGAGGCTGCTCGTCACCCCCACTCCAAACACTGAGGTGGCACGTGGCCATGGGGGTCAGAGCTGACCGCTGTTGGCACGTGGCTGGGAGGTGACGGATTCACCCAGATGGTGGTGGGCAGGCATGATGAGGACCATGAGGGCAGCAGGTAAGGACAGCCATGTCCTGCTTCCCTGCATTCTAGACGCGTGCCCTCCAACTGTCTAAGCCTGGAGAGACAGTTGTCCTGCCAGGATGCAGCTGCATTGTGACACATGGCTGGCCTCAGCCCGTTTCTCCATCTACAGAATTAATCCTTTTGTGAGCGTCAGCTCTGGGGCATGGGGAAAGCAAGCGGGATCCCCAGCCCCCAGCACAGACGAAGGAGCCGTGTGCTCTCAGTGGAATGGCTCAGTGTCTGAAGGAACTCGGCTAAAGTCAGAGACTGGGGTTCCAACCGAAGATTAAACTCTTAGGACCTGTTTTTACTTGGGAGAGTCAGATTTCTAGAGCAATGATGCTCTTGTCCATAACTCGTGGGTCGTGAGTCAGAATCACCACCTGGCCTGCCCCTGTCCCTCTCACCCCAGACTCTCATCTGCAGTGCACGCACCTCTCCGTGCACAGAAAGCCCTCGGCTACAGTGATTGGCTTATGTGCTTGTTTCTTCTGGGAGACTATGCGTTTCAGACCTTGCTTCTTCAGAACAGGGACTGTCTCCTTTGCTTTCTGTCCCCGACACCTGCCACCAAGCCTGGTGCCCTCTAGACGCTGAAGACATGGCTATCGGGTATGAGGGTGGAGGGGTGGGGGGTGAGATAAATGTCACTGGAGAGACACAGCTAACACCTTCTTTCCTGTTCAGAGAAGGCAAGACTGAGTTTTTGTGGGAGAGTTCAGGAACGTTCGGCGGGGTGGAGGGGGAGAGGTCATTGCAGGGGTTCTTCAGGAATGGTGGTCTTAGGAGGCCAGGCAGCCAGCACAGAGAAACTAGGGCAGTTGAGGGAAGAGAGAGGCTCGCCTTGGCTGGGACCAGGCATCAGGACTTCAACAGTGGCCGCTCATCGGGTCATGCGCCCTGCCCCGTTGAGGTCCAGCGGTGGGACACCTGGCAGGGGACAGGTGCCCAGCACGGCTCCTGGAGAGTGGCCGCTCATAGGAGCATGCGCCCTGTCCCATTGAGGTCCAGCAGCAGGACCCCTGGCAGGGGACGGGTGCCCAGCACGGCTCCTGGAGAGAGGCCGCTCATAGGGGCATGCGCTCTGCCCCTGTTGAGGTCCAGCAGTGGGACCCCTGGCAGGGGACAGGTGCCCAGCACGGCTCCTGGGGAGCAGTGGTACATCTTTATTGTAGGCAGATTCACTTCCCTGCCCCTGTCTCTCCCTCATCCCTTCCTCCTTTCCTGCCTGTCTGCCTGCTATTAAGCTCAATTCTTTCTTCCTTTTATCCCCTTCAAAATCCACCCCAAATATGCGTCTTAACTAGCTGAAGCCTCTGCACCGCGCCCCACACTGCCGCCTGCGATAGGCGCTCCACGGCCTGCAGCCCAGCCCCCTCCTTGCGCCTCAGCAAGACTTGGCCTCATTTCCCTCTGCACAAAGGCAGAAATCCCGGAAACCCGACTAGAATTGAGTGGAGAGGAACGAAAAGCATATTAAATTCCTTTTAGATCCCCGGCTGATTTCCGTAAGGCTCGGCGCCCCAGCTCTGTGATCAGATAAAACCCGCCGTGGGCAGGTGCCCTTCCTGAGCTGGGGGGCGGTGTGGTTGCCCCTCCTCCTCCTGGAGACAAGGGGGGCTCACAGTTCCATCTCTCCTCAGGTTGTTCCGAGCACTGGGAGCCGCTCTTCTAGGGATGGGGTTTTACTGTTATAATTCGGGCCTCTGTGCTCTGAGAGGAGGCCCGGGAGGTATTCCTTTCGGGCCCAGGAACGAGGACCACCCCGAACTTGGGAAAGGACCAAGCTTTGGGGGAGGGGTGGCTGCCTCTCTGTTCAGGGGACAGCCGTCCGCAGTGTGCAGTCTCTGTCACGTCCCTCCTATTGAGGAGGGCTCAGCTCTTAACAGACCCCAGGATATCATCAGACCTCATTTTCTGTTTGTTTTAGCCACAAGCACCCTGTGTCCAAAGGGACCCTCAGGACTTTACAACAATGGACGTCCCTTAGGGCCCTTGGCCAGTTAGAAAGGGGGTGGGCTGCTGGGGGCTGGGGGCGGGCTTCTGACTCTGTCGCCCGTGGACACGTGTCCAGGGCTCACAAGAAAAGGAGACGCTATGATGTGGGGATGCGAGGGACCGCAGTGCGGTTTTGTGGGCTTGGACACGATCCCATCAATAGGAGCGGGAATGGAGTCATGCCGGGAACCCAGCAAACCTTACAGAGGGCACACAGCGGCCATGTGAGTCGTGCTACGGTCCAGCTTTGGGGCTGCTTGACCTTGGGCATGCCATTTACCCTCTCTGGGTCCCATTTTCCTTGTCTGGAAGCCGCTGATAATGAGAGCTAGGCAAAGAGCATTGCTGTGAGGGTCACACTGTGATGACGTGTGAAGCGTCCTCGACACAGGATGTGCTCATGGGGTACTGACAGCTTGTCTCCGTCCACCAGGGGCGCTGCAAGCAAGCCCCGTGCAGAATCTGTTCCTCGTGCCCTGGAGGCTGGACGTCCAAGGTCAAAGTGCAGGCCGGCTCCGGTCCTCACGTGGTAGAGAGAGAGGGCGCTGGGTCCTCCTCTTCCTGTAATCACAGCCTCCCTGGGCCTTCATGGAACCTCTGTCACCCCCTCCCAGGCCCTGTGTGCACACGGTCCCGTGCGGCGTTAGGGCTCCCACCCGTGAAGCTGAGGGCACACTCAATACGCAGCACTGCTTGTCTCCATGCCCTCGGCGAGATGCGGTGGAAGCCACCAGCACCACGGATCCCTGCGAAGGCTGCTCCTGATTTCCTGACCCGTCTGCCCTCACAGTAGACAGATCCCTTCACCCTGCGGCTCTCTCTGCCCCAGAGGCCTCCCGATCTCAGAGGTGGAGGCCAGTGCCCTACCGTGCCTGTGCTGCTGCCCGTGCCCAGACCCTGCCTGTCTTCCTACACGTCCTGCACGGACTGCAGGAACCCCTCACTGGCCAGCTTCCCAGTGGCCACATGCCCCTAACCTGTACCCAGGACTGCATCTGCCGAGCCCTCTCCTCCAGACCCACGCTGTCAGTCCTGCTGCTCAGCCTCTGCCCCAGGATGCCTCCCCGACAAGCCCTCTTTAGGGCAAAGCCCCACATGTGTCTATGAGTCCCAGCACCTGTCAGCACCGACCTACTTGGGGCCTGTCCGTCTGTCCTCATGGTTCCCATTGTGACGTTCCCGGTGCTGCCATTGAGCCCGACTCCTAGCAGGTGCTTCGTACCAGCTGTTGACTGACAGAACTTTGTGATCAGTGCAAGAGCGAGGCAGGTGGTAGGAAGACAGGCCCTCCAACACTGGACACACTGACCAGGCACGTCCCCTGAGCCTCTCCTCTGAGAGTCCGAGACCTTAAAGGAGAAAGCTGAAGGGGGCCGGCGGTGACCCCATGGCATTCTGGCAGGATGCCCTCTGCGGGCCACTCGGGTGACCGAACGCTGACACAGTAGCATCCAAAGTGGCAGAGCCGGGTCAGGTGGGCGGCCACATGGGGCAACCACATGCCTCCTCCCGGGGCCGCCCTCTGCACTCTCAGTAGTGAGAAACCGTGTGCGGGTAACACAGTCGTGCCTTTGAAGTGGCATGAAGCCACACACACGTGGAGGGTTTC
>NW_023232948.1:338021-435333 GCF_002007445.2 Ailuropoda melanoleuca
CAGAAATCCCGGAAACCCGACTAGAATTGAGTGGAGAGGAACGAAAAGCATATTAAATTCCTTTTAGATCCCCGGCTGATTTCCGTAAGGCTCGGCGCCCCAGCTCTGTGATCAGATAAAACCCGCCGTGGGCAGGTGCCCTTCCTGAGCTGGGGGGCGGTGTGGTTGCCCCTCCTCCTCCTGGAGACAAGGGGGGCTCACAGTTCCATCTCTCCTCAGGTTGTTCCGAGTACTGGGAGCCGCTCTTCTAGGGATGGGGTTTTACTGTTATAATTCGGGCCTCTGTGCTCTGAGAGGAGGCCCGGGAGGTATTCCTTTCGGGCCCAGGAACGAGGACCACCCCGAACTTGGGAAAGGACCAAGCTTTGGGGGAGGGGTGGCTGCCTCTCTGTTCAGGGGACAGCCGTCCGCAGTGTGCAGTCTCTGTCACGTCCCTCCTATTGAGGAGGGCTCAGCTCTTAACAGACCCCAGGATATCATCAGACCTCATTTTCTGTTTGTTTTAGCCACAAGCACCCTGTGTCCAAAGGGACCCTCAGGACTTTACAACAATGGACGTCCCTTAGGGCCCTTGGCCAGTTAGAAAGGGGGTGGGCTGCTGGGGGCTGGGGGCGGGCTTCTGACTCTGTCGCCCGTGGACACGTGTCCAGGGCTCACAAGAAAAGGAGACGCTATGATGTGGGGATGCGAGGGACCGCAGTGCGGTTTTGTGGGCTTGGACACGATCCCATCAATAGGAGCGGGAATGGAGTCATGCCGGGAACCCAGCAAACCTTACAGAGGGCACACGGTGGCCATGTGAGTCGTGCTACGGTCCAGCTTTGGGGCTGCTTGACCTTGGGCATGCCATTTACCCTCTCTGGGTCCCATTTTCCTTGTCTGGAAGCCGCTGATAATGAGAGCTAGGCAAAGAGCATTGCTGTGAGGGTCACACTGTGATGACGTGTGAAGCGTCCTCGACACAGGATGTGCTCATGGGGTACTGACAGCTTGTCTCCGTCCACCAGGGGCGCTGCAAGCAAGCCCCGTGCAGAATCTGTTCCTCGTGCCCTGGAGGCTGGACGTCCAAGGTCAAAGTGCAGGCCGGCTCTGGTCCTCACGTGGTAGAGAGAGAGGGCGCTGGGTCCTCCTCTTCCTGTAATCACAGCCTCCCTGGGCCTTCATGGAACCTCTGTCACCCCCTCCCAGGCCCTGTGTGCACACGGTCCCGTGCGGCGTTAGGGCTCCCACCCGTGAAGCTGAGGGCACACTCAATACGCAGCACTGCTTGTCTCCGTGCCCTCGGCGAGATGCGGTGGAAGCCACCAGCACCACGGATCCCTGCGAAGGCTGCTCCTGATTTCCTGACCCGTCTGCCCTCACAGTAGACAGATCCCTTCACCCTGCGGCTCTCTCTGCCCCAGAGGCCTCCCGATCTCAGAGGTGGAGGCCAGTGCCCTACCGTGCCTGTGCTGCTGCCCGTGCCCAGACCCTGCCTGTCTTCCTACACGTCCTGCACGGACTGCAGGAACCCCTCACTGGCCAGCTTCCCAGTGGCCACATGCCCCTAACCTGTACCCAGGACTGCATCTGCCGAGCCCTCTCCTCCAGACCCACGCTGTCAGTCCTGCTGCTCAGCCTCTGCCCCAGGATGCCTCCCCGACAAGCCCTCTTTAGGGCAAAGCCCCACACGTGTCTATGAGTCCCAGCACCTGTCAGCACCGACCTACTTGGGGCCTGTCCGTCTGTCCTCATGGTTCCCATTGTGACGTTCCCGGTGCTGCCATTGAGCCCGACTCCTAGCAGGTGCTTCGTACCAGCTGTTGACTGACAGAACTTTGTGATCAGTGCAAGAGCGAGGCAGGTGGTAGGAAGACAGGCCCTCCAACACTGGACACACTGACCAGGCACGTCCCCTGAGCCTCTCCTCTGAGAGTCCGAGACCTTAAAGGAGAAAGCTGAAGGGGGCCGGCGGTGACCCCATGGCATTCTGGCAGGATGCCCTCTGCGGGCCACTCGGGTGACCGAACGCTGACACAGTAGCATCCAAAGTGGCAGAGCCGGGTCAGGTGGGCGGCCACATGGGGCAACCACATGCCTCCTGCCGGGGCCGCCCTCTGCACTCTCAGTAGTGAGAAACCGTGTGCGGGTAACACAGTCGTGCCTTTGAAGTGGCATGAAGCCACACACACGTGGAGGGTTTCGGCCCCAGGGGCCACGGTGTCCTAACAGCAGAATTTTTTAAAAGAACATCTAAAGAAGAAAGCTCAGGGAAGTGACAGCTCCAGGCAGAGTGGAGCAAACTGAACAAGACTCGGAGCTTCACAGTTTGAAGGTGGTGAGTGGTTCTCTACCAAAACTTTACTTCAGAGGGGCTCCGAGGGCTTGAAACTATGAGCCAGTTCTTCTGAGAAGCCCCAGCCGTGGATTTGGTAGAGGATGTGAGCAGTGCCCAACGCCCAGCGAGATCCCCAAGCAGCTCCCAGTGACCCAGCTCACCCCGTTTTGTCACCTTTAACTCACTTACATATTCATCGGGTTGCCAGATACTAAGAGGGACTCATCAGTGTAGTTGAAGGGACTCTGCCAGGGACAGAGGCCGACTCGGAGGGACTGAGAGGCCGGCAGGACAGCACGGTGCCCCGTACGATAAATGGACGAGGAGCATGGACCAGAGGGCCACTGAGATGCTCACAGATCCGTGACTCCCATCCTGAGATAAAGTCTCACAGAGCCGGGGACCAAGCCCAGGACTGTGCCCTTGCACTGCTTCCCCGGGGATCTGGTGTGAAGCCTGGGGTTCAAGATCTTCGCATCTGGGGTGGATAAAGGCAGAGTCTCCCTATGTGCGGAGTGCGGAGCTGTCCCAGGGTAGATGTGGGATCACATCAGTGAGAACGCCTCCCTGGAGAGTGCTGGGCTCCAGCCCGCCCAGCGCAGCCAGGCTGCTCCTGCCCTTTCCCTGCGGCCCCCGGGGCAGGGGTTTACATGGCTATCACCCCTCCGCTGCACAACTTGAGCTGCTAGCATCGGGTTGCTGAAAGTTGACGGACTTAGACCCCAACTCCAGTTGTGAGAGTGTGGAACAGTGAGTAACAAAACCATGTGAAATATACTGATGAAATACAAGTCTGATTACAAAATCACAGTCCGGGGACTTTACACAAGAATGAAGGGAAGGACATGTATGAATGGCCTCGGGACCTTTGCGGTGAGCCCCAACTTTGCCTCTGAGGCTGACGACAGTTTCGACCACATACATAGAGCCTTAGAGAGCTGACATGAGGAAGCAAACCAACAAGCATACCACTTCCCTAAATTTTACTACACAGGTCTTTTGCTTTCTAAAACACAGGAGGAACATTTTTTAAAGTGAAGTATGAATATATTCAACTCTGTGTGTTTGTTTATGTCTCCTCGCATCATAGGTATCTATTCATCTGTACGAGCTTTATGGGGTGTAATGCCCACACTGTATAATTCATCCGTCTGCACGTACACTTCAGTGGTTTTCCACGTGTTTACAGACACGTGCAGCCGTTGCCACATTACTCATACCCAGTGACTCCTGTTCTCCCCCACCTAGCCCCTGGCCGTCAACAACCTGCTGTCTTTCCCCAAGGCTGGGGTCCTGTGGGACTGGCTTCTCTCGCTCTGTGGTGTTTTGAAGTCCTCCTGCGTGTGCCACATCTGGTACTTGGTTTTTATTGTCTCGCGATATTCCATCGAATGCGTGTGACCCCGTTATGTATCCACTCACGAGACTCATGAGTTGTAGACATCTGGGTGCTTGCGCTTTGGGTTACTGTGAAGAACACAGCTAAAAACACGCACATACGAGTCTTCGGGGGACATAGGCTCCCACGCCTCTCAGGTGTGTACCTAGGAGCTGAATCCCTGGGTCATGTGGTAACTCCGTTTACTCTTGGGAGGAGCTGCCAGGCTGTTTTCCAAAGCAGCTGTGCCATTTCATGTCCCGCCCAATGGTGTGTGAGGTTGGCTTCGCTGTGCATTCATCAGCACTTGTCACCGTCCACCTCTGGCACAGATATCCAAGTGCGCGGGAAGGGGCAGCTCACTCTGGTTTCGACGGCATTTCCCTGAAGGCTGACGGTGTTGAGCATCTTTTCACAAACTCGTTGGCCATTTGTGTATCTTCTTTGGCGAAATACCTTTTCAGCTCCTTGGCCCATTTTTATTTTGATTATTTGCCTTTTTAAAATAATTTTTAAGTTGATTATTTGCTTTTTATAATTATAATTTTATAATTTTTATAATCAGTGTTCTTTATATATTCTAGATAGAATTTCCTCATCAGATACATATTTGCAAGAAATTTCCCCCAATTTGTGGGTTGCTTTTTCACTTTCTTGGTAGTATGCTTAAAAACACAAAAGTTTTTAATTTTAGGAAGTCCATTTTGTTTTTTAATCTTTTTCCTGTACTTTTGATGGCATATCTAAAATCTATTTCTAATTCACATTACCAAAGAAATATGTGCATGTTCTCTTCAAAGAGTTTTATACTTGTATCTCTTACTTTGAGCTTTTTGCATTCTTTGAGTTCATTTTTGCATATGGTACAAGGTAGGGAGTACAACTTCATTCTTTTGCATGTGGATATCTGGTTATCCCAGCAGCATTTATGAAAGAGGTTTTTCTGTTAATGGTGTTGGCACTCGCATCAGAAATGAGCCAGCCATAGATGTATGGGTTTATGTCTGGACCTTCAATTCCGTGGGCCTATAATGTGTATCCCAGTGATAGTGCTGCACTGTTTTCATTACCGTAGCTTTACAGTAAGTTTTGGAACAGGAGTCCTCCAACTTTGTTCTTCTTTTGCAAATTATTTTCTCTTTTGGGACTCATTGCATTTCCATATGAATTTGAGGACTTGTTTTTTCCACTACTGCAAAAAAGCCAGCTGGAATTTTGACAGGCGTCATGTTGAATCTGTAGATAACTTTGGGTAATTTTGAAACCATAAAATAACAAGTCAGTTATCCATGAACATAGGATGTCTTTTCATTTATTTAAGTGTTTAATTTCTTTCAGTGTTTTCTAAGTTTTCAGGATACAAATCTTTCACCTCCTTGGTTAAATCTAGTCCTACCTATTTTTTTTCTTTTAGATATTATTGTAAATGTGATTGCTTTCCTCATTCATTTTTGGATTGTGTATTGCTGGGATATAGAAACATGACTGATTTTTGCTTTGATCTTGTAGCCTACAACTTTGCTGAATTCGTTTATTAGCTCAAATAGCTTTCTTGTGGATTCTCTGGGATTTTCTCTACATAGAAATGTGTCATCTGCAAGCAGAGATAAATACTTCTCCTTTTCTTATATGGATGTCGTTGATTTCTTTTTCTTATCTAATTGCTCTGGTTAGAACTTCCAGTTCAGTGTCGAATAGCAGCAGCGAAAGCAGGCAACCTTGTCCTGTGGTGTTCTTAGGAAGAAAGCTTTCAGTCTTTCACCACTGAGTATGAGAGCTGGGTTGTTTTCCTTTTTTTTTTTTTTAATACATACTTTATCGTGTTGAAGAAATTCCCTTGCGTTCCTAGTTTTCTGAGTGTTCTTATCATGAAAGACTGTTTGATTTTGTCAAATGCCTTTTCTGCATCAGCTGAGTTGGTCACATGTTTTTGCCTTTGTCCTATTAGGCTATTGTAATGTATTCATTGTTATGTGTTGAACCACTTTTGCATTCCCAGGACGAATCCCACTTGGTCATGGTGTATAATTGTTTTCACATGCTGCTGGACTAGGTTTGTTAGTATTTTATTGAGGATTTTACATCTATATTTATAAAGGATATTGGTCTGTAATTTTCTTTTCTCGTGACGTCTTTATCTGGTTTCCATATGAGCTTATGCTGGCCTCATAGTAGTGAGCTAGGAAGTATTCCCACCTCTTCAACTTTTTGGAAGAGTTTGAGAAAGATTGGCATTTATTTTTCTTTAAATGTTTGGAGAACCCACCAGTGAAGCCTTCTGGTCCTGGGCTTTTCTTTGTTGCGAGGTTTTTGATTCCTGATTCAGTCTCCTTATTGTTATTGGTCTTATCAGATTTTGTTTCTTCTGGAAATAATTTGTGGGTTTCCATGAATTCGTCCATTTCCTCTAGGTCATCTACAGTTGTCATAGTATCATAATCCTTTTTATTTATGTTGTCAGTGGTGGTCAATTTTATTGATCTTTTCAAAGAACCAACTTTTGGTTTCATTGATTCCCTTCCTCATGTCATTTATCTCGCTCTCAGCTTTACCATCTCCTTCCACCTCTAACTACACACACAGTTGGGTTTTTTTTTTAATCTGTGTAAATTTTAGGATTAGCTTTTATTTTCTACAAAGAAGCCAGCTGTGATTTAATAGGGGCAGTGTGTAGTCTACAGATCAATTGGGAGAGTGTTTCCACCTTAACTATGTCAAGTCTTCAGTCCATGAATAAGGGACACCCATCCATTTGTCCAGAGCATCACGGATTCCTCCCACCATGTTTTGTGGCATACGCATCTAGTCTTTTGTTAAATTTTTGAGGAAAATTTTTGTTGATGGGGCTTCTTAACACATGGTAGGACACATCTTTCATGCCTTCACAGAGTGAATAGAGGAATAGGGTCACATGGATATTTCTTATCACATTCCCCAGCCTATGCATGTGTTTTGAAGTCCCAACAGGACAGAGACAGGACGATGGGCATGAGGGCTTCTAAGAGAAGGGGGCTGAGGCAGGTGCCACTCAGAGGTAGCAGGAAGGACAGGTTGGTGGGTGCATGTGTGAAGGATGAAGGCAACAGAGAAGGGGAACCAAGGCAACTCCAGGAACAAAGCAGGGACACAGTTCTGCACAGGGACAGAGGAATTGTTGGTAAATTTAACCAGTGTGGGAAAAATACATTATAGCAGAATGTATCTTTGTCTGGCAAGCAGCTCCATATTCCACTTATATGGTTTGTGTGGTTTGGTGTTGTCATGTGTGATTTGCTTTTTACTTTTAGTTTCCGCCTTTAGAGAGGGTTTTCCTTTGAGGGTGGACCACAAGAGCAATGACGACATTGAAGGTTCTGCCCCAGTGGGCAGATAAACTTAGATGAAAGGGAAAGTAAAATAAGATGAAAACTGAGAGGGAGAGAAACCATAAGAGATGCTTAACTCTAGGAAACAAACTGAGTGTTGCTGGAGGGGAAGTGGGTGGGGGGATGGAGTAACTGGGTGATGGGCATTAAGGAGAGCATGTGATGTAATGAGCACTGGGTGCAACTGATGAATCAGTGACCTCTACGTCTGAAACTAATAATACACTATATGTTGATTAATTGATTTTAAATAAATTTAAAAAAAACAAGGATATTCAAAAAATGAAATAAATAAAAAATTTTCTAAAAAAGGAAGTGCAGACAGGAGGCTCATTGGGTTAAGTGAGCCTCAGGCTGCGGGAGACACAGCTGGTGTCCTCAGTGGGGTGGGACCTCGGGGTGCCCACCGTGGGGGAGAGGGCACGCCACCTGTGCCTGTGCTACCTCGCTTCCAGGGCTGTTATGCACGTGCACGTCCACACTTTCTCAGAAACAGGGGCCTGCGTCCATTGCCACAGTGTGTGCCCAGCCTGGTTGGCTCAGGCTCGGGCTTAGTGTGGAACCACCAGCCTAGTTTAATGGGAAAGAGCCCATGGGGCCCCACACACCACTGTCCCCTGCAGTGGCTGGTGTTAGCAGCAGGCCATCTGGAGCTGCACGCGTGGGTCTCTGCAGCTCTGAGGCCGTGTGCATGCATGTGTGCAGGCAGGTGTGAGTGTACGACCTCAGTGACCTTCCCCTGCCTGCCCTTCCAGCCTGGACTTCCTCCGCGGCATGCGGACAAGCACTGCCTCCCGGCACACAGCCCCACACAAAGACCGCTCCAGACACATTAGTGTATTTTTTAAGTTCTTATCCCTACACTCGAAATATACTTTTTAGAATGAGAATGCCAGCAGTCTGTGAAATCCAACTGTAAAATGTACCTTTGCCTTCTAGCTTGAGTTTGGGGAGACAGTTAATGGGTAATGAGGATCGTGGCTGTTTCTCTTGCTTCAAAACAAAATATGGTGTCGTGAGTAGCTGGAAATTAGGGAGCTAAGGTGCCTTCCACATTTCGTGTCTGCCACCTCCCTTCCACAGAGAGCCACTGCCAGCCCCGAAGTATTTATTCTATGTTACGTAGACTTAAAAAAACCACCTACCGTCCAAGTCCCTCTGACAGGTTTTAGAATTGCCATTATTTACAGCGCCTTGTTTCCTTGTTTGTTGTTATTAGTGGTGACATTTTTCAGAGGCAGAGCATCAGTTCCCATGCATACATCGGGGTGCTCAGTCCTGGAGGGTAGAAACGAGAATGTGCTCCCGATGCATTGCATAATCAAATTTAACTCATTTCAGCGAAACTTTTATCTTTTGTACTGTTCTTTTATGTAGCCACATTCATAATGTAGCTTCTAGGCCAGACGTTAGGCAGAAATAGGAGACATGAGTGGAGCAATAATGGTCTCGCTTTTTAATATGAAGGAAGATTAGAATTGTATTAAATTACGTGTTAATGGAAAATTAAAGCGAAAGATAATAGGATGACAACTTTATGCTGCTGTAAAGTCTAGATTACAGCTCATAGTTTTGCTATTTATCAGCTGGATATTGAATTTCCTTTGAAAACTTGCTTTTAATTATATTAAAATACAATATAATCTAAAATATCCCCTCCTAATATATTAAAGTGCTCTAGTTATAATTTGGCTGTGGAGAAAGGAAGGCACCGGGGAGCTCTCAGGGGGAGCCACGTTCGTGAGACACAGAGCCCGGCACACAAGTGATGTTAGGCTGTCTTCAGAGATAAGGGTCCCTTCAGTGGAGGCTGTTCACTGTGAGGATGTACAGGCGAGGTCTCCGTGCTGCCCTTCGAAGGAGACAGCCCCACCTGTGCTCAGAGTCCGCAGTCTCTGCCGCTGTCCCTTGCTCCCGGGGAGACAAGTCTTGCCCCTAACTGCTTAGGGATCAGTGAGCTGGCGCCCGTGCCTTGTAAGATATGTCGGTGTATGAGCTGGGCTGGACAGGTGGCAGCCTGGAGCCTGCAAGGGGGATCTTTTGAACCCATGTCTTGGACCAGTCATTTGACAGGTGTTTGGCAGGAGATGTTTCCCTATGTCGATCACTGAGAGAGTTGGTTAGAAATAATCTGGGAGAAGCCTGGTGTCTCCTAGGTTTCTCTCCTGTTTCCCACAATCGCCCTAGGTGTGTGCTTAGAGTCCGCTATGGGGGGGCCAGAGTGGGCGGCCCTATGAGCTCCCAGTGTCCCTAACCCCATATGGCAGGTGGCACCTCTCAGGCGGGGGGGATGGAGGACAGGTGGGTGGGGCTAGTTAACTGGCCTGAATCAAGGGAGGGAGCGGCGAGGGGAGGGGGGCCGGGCCAGCGCGGGAGCAAGGGGCAGCAGACAGCTTCCTTCCTGAGGAAGTGGTACACAGGGGCCTTGTCCAAGTCTGACTCACAGACTGCCTGGACTGCCAGCTTCCAGGACGGTCCACAGGGGACATTCTCTCTTTTGGTGTTGTCTGAACTGAGGCTGAATTGCCTTGGAGCGGGGTCTTGCAGAGTAAATGCTGCCTGGGAAGGAGCCCACAGCACAATTATGAGAAATAGGGGTTGTTCCATTTGGTTAAAGCAGCACGCTTCACCAGAAACCAGGATGTGGGCAGTAGGGGCTGGGGCTGGGGCCTCGCCGGCCCACCCGGTCAGCACATGGTTTCCAGCACGTGCTCGAGCTGGCACACAGTCATCATGGAGCTAGCCATCCCAGGGGCAGCCTTGGGTGCAAGTTGAGGAAAGAGGACTCCGTGGTAAGCCAGTGAGCCTTTGAGCAGGGAGGAACTGACTGGGGTGTGTGGGGGGAGACAGGGGAAGGAATGTGGCTGCTGCTGGTGACAAGGATTCAGGGTCTGAGCCAGGGCAGGGGCCTGGGGGGAAGGAGGGGGACAGAGGAGAAGGTGGGAGCACATGCAGGGCCTGGGAGGGCATAGCCAAGGGGGAGTGCCCACAGATCTGCCTCCACACTTCCCGGCACCTGCCAACCCTCCCAGGACACTCCAGGTCCAGCGTCATGACTCAGCAGCCTCAGCGGTCCCTGTGGGGAAGGTGGTGTAGGCTGTGGAGAGGGACATAGCCCCAGTCCACCCAGAGAGCTAGCTGCCTTTTCCAAGAACAGAGCGCTGTCTGTGCAGTCCAGCCTGAGGCGTTGGCTGGGGCCCTCAGACCCTACCTGGGCTCACCCTGTAGGCTCTTTCCTCGGTGCTCATTCTCATGGTTCTCCCACCTGTTTCCTGTAGGAGTCAGCTTCCAAGTCCGTGTTTCCTATGTGTATTCGATGCATATTATATAGCATATGTGCTCATCATATGGATATATGCATTATAGATACATAATATATATGCGTATTATATACTGTAATAGAGTCTATATTTCTTGCATATGTCATATAATATATACATTATATACACATATTACATATGGATAGATTTTGTTATAATACATACATTATCTATGCATATTATACATTGTAATAGAGTTTGAATTTCCTGCATAGGTTATATGCATATTATGTACCATATATGCATATTATATATACGTGCATAACGTATGCATATTACTATAATAGAGTCTTTATTTCCCCTGTGTGTAATATGCATATTATATACCAGATATGCATATATGTATGTCGTATAGTGTAATAGAGTCTCTAGTCCCTGCACCTGCTTGGCAACCTTTGGAAGCAAGCTCAGAGTTGGGTCTGAAACAGAAACAGTGGGTGAGCAGGACGCAGGCATGAAGCCAGAGGCTTCCCTAAGGAATCCTGGAGTCCAATCACTTGGGCTTAATATACCCAGAACTTTGCAGATGCTGACCCAAGACAGTTTGAAAGGATGACAATTACTGTAATAATGGCATAAAGAATGCTTGAGAGTGTGGTCCTCCGGGAGCGCTGCCTGGTGCTTACCCCATGTCCTGTCTCCCCCTCACATACAGAGCACAGGGAAGCGCAGGGAGCTGGCCCGCCCCTTGGAGTCACACACCATGTGGTGGCAGAACAGGGGCCTGGACCCCAACAAGCCCGTGTCTGCGTGTCAGCATTTCACGCTGCGCTCAGCTGCCTCCCTAACAAGAGCCCAGCGGCTGCCATGAGGGTGACCCCTCACGATTTCTCTGCACAATAGTGCGTCTCACAGAACCAAACCATTTCTTCTGTACTGGATAAAATCCTACAGTTCAAAACCAAGTATCTGTAATGAGAGGTCAGGACATCCTGGTTTAGTCCTCCTCTCGCAGACAGATGGCCTCAAGAAAGCCACCTCCTCTCCCACTGTGAGGCCCCTTTAGATGGCTTCAGGAGGAATACCTTAGCTGGGAGCACGTTAGCATCCCGAGGAATGTTACTGAGTAAATAGTAGATGTTACTTTGTAAACTTCTTCACCCAACCACGATACTCAAATCTGATAGAAATGTAACTCATTTTCCCCGCAAACTGTGTGCTCGTTGAATACCACAAAATCGTGCTGTCCGGAGACCCGGTGAACGGACCCCGGAGTACGTATTTGTACCTGTAGAACTACATGGGGGACTGTCAGAGTATATGCTTCTTAATAGGCTCATACATTGGAACAGTCAATGTGGTATATATATAAAAAAATCATTACCTACTCAAATGCCCAAAAATGACCCCTGATTGCCAGATAAAGTAGTTCCCGCGTGAGGTGTCCCGCACAGAAGTAAGGGCTCGGTCGGTATGCCCGCCTCGTCTTAAATGGCTTCCTGTGCTCTCTTGACAGACCAGCAGTACTCATGGTCCCCGACGCAGCACTTCAACGAAGGAAGATACTCCCCCGCTCCTAGGAACATGAAGGGGTTACCCGGGGGCCGGTCGCAAGCGCAGCTGTGTTCGGGCCACACGTGTGGCTTGGCGGCCCCCGAAGACTGTGAGCACGCGCACGAGCACCTGCACCATGCGCAGGAGGCGAGGCAGCCCTACCTGCTCAGCCCCGTGGAGAGCTGCCCCATGGACCACCACCGCTGCTCCCCCGGGAGCCATCCACTCTGAGTGCATGATGATGCCCGTGGTGCTGGGCGACCACATGTCCAGCAGCACCTTCCCCAGGATGCACTACAGCTCCCACTATGACACGAGAGATGACTGTGCCGTGTCCCACGCCAGCACCAGGGTCAACCGCATCCCGGCTAACCTCCTGGACCAGTTTGAGAAGCAGCTGCCCCTGCACCGGGACGGGTTCCACACGCTGCAATACCAGAGGACGTCCACGGCCGCAGAGCAGCGCAGCGAGAGCCCAGGGAGGATACGGCACCTCGTCCACTCGGTCCAAAAACTCTTCACCAAGTCCCACTCCCTAGAGGGCTCTTCCAAGAGCAACGTCAATGGCACCAAGGGCGACGGTCGGGTGGAGGACCACCACCACGGCCACCACCCCAAGCATGGCAAACGGAGTAAAAGCAAGGAGCGGAAGCCTGAGGGCAAGCACAGGTCGGGCACAAGCAGCTGGTGGAGCTCCGACGACAATCTGGACAGTGACAGCACCTGCCGCACGTCCAGCGTGGCCAACAGGCACCATGTGGACCACGTCTCCCACTGCTACCCTGAGGTGCTCCCGGGCCCCTTCGGGGATCTGTCCCTGAAGACGTCCAAGAGTAACAGTGACGTCAAGTGCTCAGCCTGTGAGGGCTTGACCATGACGCCCGACACCAAGTACATGAAACGGAGCTCCTGGTCCACGCTGACCGTGAGCCAGGCGAAGGAGGCCTACCGCAAGAGCTCCCTGAACTTAGATAAGCCCCTGGTCCACCAGGAGGTCAAGCCGTCTTTGAGGCCGTGCCACTACCTGCAGGTAAGGGGTCTCGGCAGCCACGTGTCGCGGGCGGTGGGCTGGCCTTCGCCAGGAGGGCGTCTGAGCACCCCTCGTCCCCCTTTAGTCCACGGCCCTAAACACGGCGGGCCGTTCCCGGGTGCCTCTAGGGCCGGAGCGTGTGGCCGCAGCCACAGAGCAGAGGAGCCCTCACAGGCTGCAGGAGCTCTCTGGCCGGACCCGAGACCAGTGGCTTTAAGAGACTGGAGAGCGTGGTTAGAGAGCAGCAAGCACCTGTCCCTCCGGGGCGGGGGTTCAACGACTCCGCCAAGGGCAGGAGCAAGCAGAGGCGGGCAGATGGCGGGTGTGGTATCCTGCGGGACTCCTTCCTGTGACCCCGCGCCTCTGCCTGCCCGTAACACCAAGGCTGAGCACGCCAGGGAGGCTCCTGCCTCGTTCACGGATGCCTCTGCTGTGACGTCTAGGAGCTCACAGAGTGTTAGCAAAGCTTACAAGTGTGAAGGTTTTCTTCGATATCTGTAGGATTTGTGTTCCACTTCAGAGTCCCTCGTACGTGCTGAAGTGTGAGTGATGCTTCCCAGGGCTAGCCGACGCGACAGGCGGTGGATTCACGGCACAGGCTGACAACTGCGACCCTTTCCACGAGGCGGGCGGTCACAGAGCTTCAGGGGCCATCCTGGTACATTGTCCAGAAGCCAGCGGTTCTCTCTGGAAGGGAAACGCTACCAAAATTACTTTCACAGGCAAAGTTACTCTAAGGGACAAAGTGGTAGCTGGGTAAGATATTATTTTTATGGCAATGGAAGAGATATAAACGTTGCTTGTAGTTAGCAAGCCCTAATCCTGCACAAATGTAAAATGTTTACCTGTTCCCATATAAAGGAACATGACAAATAGATTCAGGGTGTGCTCAGGTCCTGCTTGGAGAAGCAAACTCTCTTGCTGTTCTCTGCTTGTGCCCGGACACTTCTCGGGGAGGCTCCCCCCTGTGGTGTTTTGGCCCCTGGGTGGCTGCCTGCAGAACCTCCCCGTTTCCAGGACACAGCTCCTGTCACACATCCCCCACACTGCCACGCGTCCCTGAGCTTCTCCTGTCCATTCTCCCTGTGACCACACATGCTTGTGTCTGTCCTCCAACTGCTGTTCTTAATTCATTTTAGTTATGGAGGATATGAACCCCCTATAAAGGCTAGCGTGTACTAGACTGACCACACACACTCACCACCCACTTCAGGAAGGCTCAGTTCCTGGCCGGTCTGGTCGCCTTCAGACCTCACCCAGCTCCCACCCGGCTTATGTGGGAGGAAATCCAGCAGCCCAGTAAGCACTTCCGTGTTTACCTCTAAAAAACCCACACCAGATGCCAAGGACTCGTTGCTTTGAAACATCACTGCAATACCTTCCTCAGACATGAATAAGTATAATCCTGTAGTGGTTTCCCAGATTCGGTCAACGTCCAACTTTCCCGATTGCTCATGGTTTCTTTTTAACAATTCGTGTGGGTTTGGATCCAGATAAGGGGCCTGCGTGGAAATGAGTTCATCTGTCTCTGAAAAGCCCACCGAGTCCTTCTCTCTTTTCTCTCTTTCCTTGAATTTTGTGCACGTGTGTTGCTTCTTTGTTGAGGAATCAGTTTGGGGGGAACGGTGTCCCACAGTCTGGTTCCGTCTGCGCTGGCTTCATGGTACAGGTGCCTTGTGCTTTGCCAGTGGCCGTGAGGCCGCCAGCTGCGAGTCTGCCCTGGGCCATGTGTGTGTCCATCCTACTCCTCAGCTTCCCCTGCAAGACGTGCCGCTCCGCCCCCTTCCCTCCCAGAGCCTCCCCAGCGCAGCCAGTGCCATACACACAGTGAGGGCAGCTCTGGCGGGGGGCAGAGGCTGCCCCCGGCAAAGTGTGAGTTCCAGAGCCCGGGACGTGCGTGGCGGGAGGCAAGGCAGATGGGGCCCATGATTAAGTCGTGTCTCAGCAGACAGACCCACACACACACACGAAGGCAGAGGTGAGCTGGGAGGCAGCTCGGTGCCTTCCTTCCCTGTCCCACCATCCTCTGCTCTCACCGCGGGGCACTGGGTGAATAGTTACGGCCATGACCTCTCAGGCAATGCCCCTGTCTCCCCAGGCCAGTTGTCCTGGGACATCACGGACGCACGTCCAGCCCGCACGCACATCTTCCCATGCCAACTGCATTAAATCTGCTGCAGAAACGTGAAGATTTCACAAGCCCAGATTTTAGTTCATGGCCACAAGATGGGGAAGAGGAGGAACTTGTCTCTGGATCCTAAAGAATAAGGTTGAAAAGACAAGAAGGGAGGAAGAAATGCTTCTGAGTTCTACTCGCTTTCTTTCTCACCGAAAACTAGACAGATGTGGAGCTGAGCGAAAGAGCAGCTTGCTACCCCACCCTTCATTTGCACAGAGCGCGGAGCGCACGTCAGAGGAAGGCTTTTCATGTGTTTAAGTAGGTCGGAGCAGACCACAGACAGGATTGAAAGAAAATTAGGATGCATTTTATTCTCTGAAATGGCTCATGTTTTCCTGTTTTCTCCCTCTGTGTACAAAGCAGCTAAGGTCAGACTTTTAATGAATGTCATGCTGGTTGAGGGCTGATAGCAGCTCTGAGCTCAGGCGGTTCTCGCTACACCGTGGCAGGAGGTGCCTCCAGCCCCGGGGCCGGGGGGAGGAAGGGAAGAGACGTGGCAGGTGGGAATGTGGCTCCATGGCCCCTGACCCGTGGCCGCACCATCCCCAATACCCCCACCCCCTTTCTCCTCTCTTGGTTGTCTTCCCCTGGCTTGTGGTCTAGACTCACAGGTCCATCCTGGCGACCCTGCGGTTTACCCCAGCTTTATTTATGCTGCTGCCTCAAAGTCAGCACCTCGTTCGGCGCCTGAAGTAGGAAGCACTCCGTACTGACACGGTGGGAAGCAATCCGAACCAGCAGGAGAAGGCAGTGAGGCTGTCCGAGCGCGGCTGGGGGCCGCCAGTCACCAGGAAGCACCTTCACCAGAAGTGGAGTGAGCCAAGCAGCGACTTGCTCTCCTGCACGCGGCAGAGGTCTGGCCTCCGAGGACAAGCTCAGTGTGGACTGCACGAACCTTCCAGTGCGCACAACAGAGCTTCTGAAAAATGCCATGTTTCCCAATTCCCTGTGCTCATGGGTCATGTCTGTGGTCTGGGAAGACCACCATCTTTTACCAAAGAGTGCTCAATTATTGTTTCTGCACTAAGCGTTTGAACGGGGTCCGGGCAGACACACAGCAGCGGCCATGTGCTTCCCTGCGATTCAGCAGGGAGAGCGTCATTGTAACTATGGGCTGAGGGTGTGCATGTCCATGGGGACGTGGCCGCCCCCCCACACACACCCCCCCGCCCACGGTGCCATACCCTGTCTTCCCACTGATTTTGCACACCGCTCGCCAGTCTGTGCCTCGGTCCGCAGTCATCTGCTCGGCTGACTGTCTCTGACCTGCACGCCCCACAGGCTTCAGGCTGGGCAGCTGCTGACCCGTCCCTGCCGCACTCCCTCACCTGCAGCTGGGCTGACTCTCCATGGAGACCCTGAGCAGGGACCACCAGCACCCCTGTCCTGGTACCATGTGGAGGACGCTTGGAAGCCACGAACCGAAGCTGCTCCAGGTCCCCGTGGACAAGGGAAGAGTGTTTCCTGACATTGGAGGGGTGGGCGAGCCCCTGGCCTCTGTTTGCATGGGACCCCTGTGTCGCCAGGATGGCTGGGGTTCCAGAACACAGCAATCAGGCAAACGTCCCAGAGAGCCTGTCCATATGAGAAGAATGAGAGGCGTGAGTGATGTGACCGGCAGAAAGAGGCCTGCGCCCGGTCACTCTGCCCAGAGTGCGTGCTCACTGCAGTGTAGAGGGAAGGCGTTTGTTTCCAAGCGGCCCTGGTTTGGAACCTGGGCCAGGGACTGCCCATGAGCTTGGGTTATGGTCATTCTGAGGCAGCGGTCTCACTTCCAAGCCTGTAGTGAAATATCAGGCCTGGGAAGCATTTCTGGAATCCCTCTAAAGCTCTTTGGACGTGAACTCACAGCCTTGAGAGGCCACAGACATTGAGCCTGGGTCCCATCTGTCCCGTCCCACATGGAGCTCATTATCTACCTGGGGCCAGTCTGCAGAAGCGTCAGGGGCTGAGGGGTCGGTGGGGTCACGCAACTGCTCCTGTAACCAGACACAGGCCTCCTGTACCCCCACGGCTGTTCCCAGCGACGCGTCACCTCGGGGAGCGGCTTGGCATGGCAGCCACACAGAAATTTCGGTTGGCTCCTGGCCTGTTTCCTCAAAATGTACAGTCTCTAGGGCAGAGTCTCGCGTCACTGTTCTCCTGCGTGGTGTCTCCATGACAAAGCTGGCAAGTCCCCTACGGGGGGTTGACCTGGAGGGCTTGTAAAGTCCACGATGCCCACCATACAGGTACCAGTGTCAGGGGAACCTGGGTGGATCTGGGGAGAGGCGCCGTGGAGACAGGGGCCCCCAGGGTCCAGAGTCCTGGCTGGACGCAACCCCTGCAGACCCCAGACCCAAAGCAGGAAAAAGCCACACAGCACATCCCACAGCCACCCTCCGCCAACTCAGGTCAGGAATCATGAACACCAGGCCCACAGAACGGCCACCCGCACTGTGTCCCACTTCAGCACTTCGTCCTTGGAACCTGCAATCGTCCCATCCCAGTGACAAGCACTCAGGAAATGTTTGTTGCAATAAATTCTTCGTGGGAGGATGTTGGTGTTCAAGTATCTGCTGGCCCGAGCTGAGCTTGTGGACGTCAGAGTTTGCAGTTCGATTCAAGACCGTATGATAAAGGCACCTGGAAAATCGGAAGTCATTATATAAACCCACGCTTGTGCAGGAGTGAACATCCAGTGTCATCCAAGTTTACAGGTACCGACGTTGCCATTGTGTTTACAGTAGGAAATCCAAGGTCACTTGTGACAGGGTGAGAAGGCCCCAGGGTGTCAGGTTCCTGGATCCAGAGGACAGACTGTTTCTTGAGGAGTGGTGGTTTGCAGGCAGCGCCAGGGTGTTGGCCGAGTGCTGGGGCGGTGGGGGGAGAGGGGGCTGCCCCGCCTGCGACTCCCGGCCGTCACGTGCTCCTGCTCCATGGTGTCCTGGCCTTAGCGCGGAGGGAAACAGAAAACAGCTGTGGCTGAAGGAAGCGAACTGGACAACTGAACAGTGTTGCAGACGAAAAACCAAAACACAGAAGGAAATAAACAAAAAGGCACTTTCCAGCCACGCTGAGGAGCCTCGGGTCCCGGGGCTGATTTGGGGCAGCATCGCCACCATCCTGCCTGCCAGGATGTGCACACCCCAGCAGGAGGCCTGCTGGCGTCCAGCGTCTCTCCACAGCTGGTGTTGGGCTAGGAGGTTCCCTCTCGTGAGAGGCTAGCTTGCGTATGGGGACACTGAGCAGTGTCCCTGCCCTCTGCCCACTCATCGCCAGGAGCACCCCTATTTTGGAGACACAGACCTGTCTCCAGATGTTGCCAAATGTCCCAGGAGCAGAAACCCAAGCCCCCATGTGGGAACAACTGGTATAACCAAAGAGCATGAGGCCTACAAGCAGGTGGACTCGGGATCCTCAGAAGCCCGCCTTCTCCCCTGGGCAAGCACGGTGTCCCCTTGCAGCACTGCACCCTGTGTCTTGCCTTCTTCACCCTCCCCATCTCCAAGCTCAGCGGAGACCTTCCTACGAGAGTCTGCACACGTCCTAGGAGATGGGCATGGTAACCTTACCACGTGCTCTCCAGACTTGGAATCGTGAAGTTGGTGAAACAACTTCCCTGTCCATAATGATGGCTCCTAAACTCATCGAAATGAGTGTCTCATTTATAATAATAAGTATTTTATCATGTCCCCTTGACTATTCTAAAGTGAACTTAGTATTATGACCTACACACACTATTTGAAATATGTATGTATCCAAACGTTAATATAACAGAAATAAAAAGAAGATAACTTTTAACAGAAAACATGAACTCTAATACTAAAATAAGCACAATGGCAAATGTGTACAGATTGAAGTACTCAGAAGCTTGTTTCTGGCTGGTGATTCACCATAATTTGGGGCTACCGATTAGACGGATGGGGGCATTTATAGAGGCTACTGGGTTAACCCACCTGCTGGGATTTTTGGAAATGGTAAAAAATTCTTGGTAAAACATCAAACCAAAATTCTCCCTTCCCTTTATTTACATGGTTAGCTGCATTTCGGAAAAATTCGTTGTTCGTTAAAACTTTGCAAACACACACACACACACACACACACACACATCCTTTGCTTTACATATAAACTGGAGTTAGAGTTGAGGCTCAAGTAACTGTAGACTGGAAAACGGACTTTCAAAAATACGGACATGAGCCAATTCTTCATTGGATGGGATTGCTTCGTGCTTTCCCGAAAACTAGCCTTGCTGGCCCCTGGGTTGCCGGTAATGCTTCCCAGGTGTGTGACAGTCACAACTGTCCCATATTTCTGCGATGGCCCCTGGAGGCTGCCCCCACTTAGAGCTGTTGTCCTTTACTGTAAAAATCTGGGTGCGGAAACCCAGCTCTCCTGCTCTGTAGTCTAGCCCCAGTGACGAATGCACTTGGTATGTATTTAAAACAAAACACTTGTTGAATGAACGAAGAAGACATTTCCCTGCAGGAGACACGATGCTGGATGCTATTTTTCTTCCTTGATTTCAACACCTGAAAGAGAATATTATGACAGAAGCCCGGCCTCTTCCACCTGTGCCTTGCTCCTTGAAAGAGAGGGAGCGTACTTTAACACGTAGCGTTGGAATAGCCTTACAGCAAGGAACAGGAGGTTCCAGAATGGGCACTAAAGTCAACCTCAGGAAAACGCCTATTTAGAAATTACAAATATCACTCCCCACGATATGCAGGTAGGCAATTAGGGTCATTGATGATCACTGTACATAGCAAACACTCCGAATTGGATTTGCAGAGGTTGGCAGCTGTTGTTAAGAGAACGTCATCTGTATACGCGCTCCCTGCAAACTACGAAGCCATGCAGTGTTTGCGACGGACGTTGGGCCTCGTGTGTGCCTCCGCTGCGGGGTTTTGACGCCGTGATGCACCAGAAAGCTCTCTTGACTAGGCCCTCATGCCATTTTAGTGAGGCTCTTCTGTCTTTTGCTAGTCTGGAGGCATATGCTTTGGAATCGGTGTTCATACCCTGCACTTGACTCTGGTTTACACTCTCTCTCATTGAAATTTCTTCTGTCAGAGCCTGTGAATTGGCTTCTTAAATCAGAAACAGAAAAATACAAGCTGGTCTCATTTGTTAGTTAATTCACCGGCTGCTGGGGGGGGGGGGTGGGAAAAAAACTTAACTTTTTTTTTTTTTATGGAAACGTTTTTAATTCAGAGAAATTTTGTAACGCTGCCAACAGGAATGTGTCTTTGTGGCATATGGCCCTTCTCCATCTGTTCCCGGCCGGCCTCCCGCTTCTCCCTGGAGCTGCCGCCCAGAAGGATCCTCTGTCCTCGGCGGCACAGGGATGGGAGCTTGTGCCTGTGTGCACCTGCCTGCAGGCCAATCCAAGTGAGTTCAAACCCCAGGCTCTGCCTCCAGGAAGCCTCCCCAGACCCCCCGCTTTGTCCACAGCTTCCGCTGACCCCTCGCTTCTTCCTCTGGGCTTGTGTCTTTGCCCCAATTAAATCACAATCCATTTCATGTCTCCTCTGCTGAAAAGTATGAGGAGCACTGTCCAAGGAGCCCGTAATCGCTCTCCCAGCAATGACCCTGCTCCATCTTCCCAGCTGCGTCTCCATGCATAATGCAGGCATGTCTATTTTTAAGGTATAAAAAATGGAGTGCAGACGGTACTGTAAAAATTGCTTTCTCCCCCGTGACCCTCTTTCCATGACTAAATACATATTCTTCTGCGTGATTATTTTTGGGGGCTGAGCAGCACCCATTGTGTGATTGTGATAATTATTGATACTCCCTCGTATAGGAAGGACCCTGCCCAAGTTTCCTCCTCGACTGTAAAGCGTAATTCACCAGCCCCTGGCACTGCCTCTCACGGTCTTAGGAGACCTTGCCAGAAGCCACATCACAGGGCCAGAGGCCGTGAACAGGTCGGGGTCTTCGGATATCCTGCTCTATGGACAAGGCCTCGTTCCTGTCTCCGTGTGGAGACCTGCGCAGGGTGCCAGGCCTCGAGGAGCTCACCGAGGCCCCACTGGGAAGGCCATGACTTTAGAACTGAGTGACAGGGGGCGTCTGGGTGGCACAGTCATTAAGCGTCTGCCTTCAGCTCAGGGCGTGATCCCGGCGTTCTGGGATCAAGCCCCACATCAGGCTTCTCTGCTGGGAGCCTGCTTCTTCCTCTCCCACTCCCCCTGCTTGTGTTCCCTCTCTCACTGGCTGTCTCTCTCTCTGTCAAGTGAATAAATAAAATCTTTAAAAAAAAAAAAAAAGAATTGAGTGACAGCCTGGGAGTTTCTGTCTGCGACACCCACCCCTCATCACAGCATCTGGGTCAGCCACACCTCGCGTTCCTGCTATGGTTCCGGGAGCTTGCATGGACCCGCTCAGGAGCGTGCAGACAAGATCCATCGACGCGGTCACCACCAGGGCTGCAGGGATTCTGACAGTGTAGACGCCCGCTCCTGCCACCCCCATGTCTTGGCTGGAATGGCAGAGTTCACAAGGACTGGGAGGAGCTGTGCTACCCTCGGTCTCCCGTGCTGGGCTGGAAGACGTCCATCTGCCAGAGCGATGCTACGGTCACGTGTTCTAAGGAGATGAGGGCTTTTGCACATGGGTGTGCGGAACCTTGGCGGGGTGCTTGACCAAGTGGAAGGACGGAGGATTCCTGCGGGCTGCTCTGCAGACTCTGCGTAAGCATCCAAACACTTTGCAACAGGGAAGTGCCACTCGGAAGATGTTTTCAATGTGGGATTCTGTCCTTTTCTTTCTCTGTCACCTGCAGCGTGAAGAACGGGTCGTGTGGGCCCTTCACCTCGGCGCTGTGTGTGACCTGTGCCACGTACACCGGTGGGGTTCTCCACACCCAGATGCTGCCTGCCACATGGGTTTGCTTTTGTAAATGTGACTTTGACCCAAGGGGTCAAGGTCATGCAGAGCCTCCCCGTGGCCATGCAAAGCTGAGGAACGCTCGACCGTGGACGGCTCGGAACGGGAACGCTGGGGGCAGCAGGCGCTGTGCTAGTCCTGTGACTTGTGCTGGTTGTAGAATGAGGAGCTCAGGTTCTGGGTGTGGTGAGCGAATATCAAGGTGCTGACCTGCTTCCTGGTCTGAAGGCCCAGCCACCCTCAGTCTGGGAACCTGGTCCAGAGCCTGGAGCCTGCGGTGCATGTGGGGCCTGCTGGGTGCAGGCACGTGGCCTGTCAGGTCTGCGACTGAGCACAGGGTTTCTGCACACCGACACTCCTCGACCTCCAGCCTCCCCCACTCCTGTACCTGCTGCCCCTGGGGGTGAAGCCCCAGGACACAGCCCCGTCCTCCCCTCTGCTCTCCCCATCTCCCTACTGCGGCTGTCCTATTCCCCATCCTGGAGGACTCCTCCCCCACGCCCAGTCTTCTCAAGGACAATTTTAATTTCCTTTTATACCAGAAGGAAATAAATCTAAAACGTAAGCAGTGTTGTTTTGTAGGTGCTGAGATTACAAGTGGGTTTTTTTCCTCCGGCGTTCCTCGCATTTTGTCACTTTTCCCAAGTTTAGCTCTCACTTTTATAATGGGGAGAAACAGTAATAGTACATGAATGTCCTTTTGGGCTTTGAATGACAGCGCCAGCAACCATCCATCTTACGCTCCTCACTTCAAACGGTAAACGGCCGTAAGGAGCATGTCTTCCAGGAACGGCAGAGCGTCTGTCCCCTGGAAGAGCCCCGGGCTTCTTGGTGACCCCTGATGCATGCGTGTGTCTGTTCTCCCCTAGGTGCCTCAAGATGAGTGGGCAGGGTACCCCACGGGCGCCAAGGACGAGGAGATCCCCTGCAGGAGAATGCGAAGTGGGAGCTACATCAAAGCCATGGGCGACGAGGAGAGTGCGGAGTCTGACTCCAGCCCCAAGACGTCCCCCACGGCGGCCATGCGGCCGGAGCCCCTGCTCAAGCCCATCGGACCCCGGCCACTGGCAGATCTCCAGACGTAAGACCGCCTTCCTGTCTTCCCTGTCCAGACGCAGGCCCGTCGTAGCTGCCCTCAGTGTCTGAGTTGCAAATGTTAGATTTGTGGCCATCAGTTTTCAAGACCCCTAGAAAAAACAGTCAGACGTTTGGTTATTTACTTGGGCGCTTTCCACATCAGCTCATCTTAAAGCCACTATCATAGCTGGTGTGGTCCATCAGGATGTTCTCAGATCGTGGCAGTGAGTTCTGCCAGGGGCGTATTTGTGGGAATGTGTGTGCATGTGCGGAAATCTTATAGGGAATGTCTTGTTTACTAAAACTTTATAAGCGCATTTGTAGGCAATAGGATTTTTGTAGGGCAGGGGACAGCACGGATTATTAGTTTTACAAGTACAATAACATGTGCTTAATAATGTTGTCCAAAGATAGGTTGCTGATACACTTAACTACCTCCCGAAGTGTAAACAGGGACAACTATTTGGGAAAGAGACCATTAGTATGAACTTGGAAGCAAGGCTCTTAACACCCGCATTGCTGTGTGTCTCTGGACCCACAGCTAAGTTTGGGTGTACAGTTGACCCTTGGACCACACGGGGCTTTAGGGCAGAGCAAATACATTTACAGTACCACACTGTGTGTATGGGAAACAACCCACATAGAAGTGGGCCCACGCCATGCACCCCCGTGCTGTTCAGAGGTCCGCTGCATGCGAGAGCTCTCCGGCCTCACCCCCCACAAGCTGTCGCCGTCCCACATGAAGGTTCTGTCCCCGGGATCTGCGTCTTTGTGCCTTGCCTCTGTTGCACAGAGTTGTCACCATAACCCGTGAGCAGGAGGATGGAGCCCCAGACCGAGGTGGGATCTCTGTGTCACCCCTCCCGTGCCTGGTGCGCATGGCGACAAGCAAAACCGTGTGACTTTTCCCAACACCTCCAGTTAGTAAGGGTAGCGTGCAACATGCACGATACAGATTTTAAATGGCAGCCGAATCTTACTCTTCACCGATGCAAACCATGACTTTGTTGCCCCGTTCTGTTAAATTGCATGGCGATCGGGTTGGGGAATGCTGCATAGGATGTGGGGTGTGGCAGACGCCTCAGTCCGTGTCCCTGCACGTGCGTCTCTGCTCTGTCTTACGTGGAGAAGATGGTCGGGTTCGTCAGGGACAGACTGGGAACAGAGCCCCTCTGGAGACGGCATTGATGTGCTGGCGGGGCATCAGGGACGGCATCGGGGGCGGGAGGCATGCTTGAGCAAAGAAACAGTCAGGAGGTGTTGCCGGAGCGTTGTCCTGCAGGACGTCAGAAGCTGAGCAGCCCAGACGCGAACCTGACCGCCAGACCAGCAGGCAGGCAGCGGGCTGGCAGCGGGCCAGCCGCGGGCCTCCCCACCTTCCCCCTGGGGTGCGTAGTCACACGTGCACATTAGGAATGACCGTAACTCTCCCCGAGGACCACCTCACCCAGGCAGCCGCCGTGCTCAGGGGCCTGGGGGCTCAGGCTGCTGATGCGTATATGGTCCGGGGCTCGGGGCCCCTGGGCGTGTGGCCACTGACGTAAGCTGACATTTTGAAAGTCTGTGATTCCCACGATTGTTTATTTTTAAAGCAAACCACGTGAAAGTAAAAAAAAAAAAACAAACAAGCTGTGTTTTAATGGTGAGCAGGAATCCGGTAGTTTCAGAATCAGGAACTTGATTTTTGTGTTAACGAGTCCGCCCCCCCACCCCAATCCCCTCTCTGCCAGCCCCCCGTGATGAGCACTCCCTCAGCATCCCGTGTGCCCATCCTCGAGCTGTCCTCGGGGCATTGATCTCACGTCACCCCGCGGCAGGTGGAGACCCTGCCATCCCTCGCACCTCCTCACCCAGACTGCCGGGCCTCGTACCAGGAGCCCCAGGGGCAGTGCTGACAAGGCCGCATTAGGAGTTACGTTAGAACCCACGCCTTCACCCAGAACAGTCAGAATTCTTCCCAAACCCCAGAGTGATGAAGAGGCCGAGGCCGCCTGACATCGTAATGCAGATACTGAGCGTCTACGCATGCGAGCCAAGCTGGGGTTCACACACTGATGGCTCCTGCGTGCCAGTGAAAGTTGGAGGAATGAATAATCCAGTGGTGCCCCCTCCCGGTCCTGGTCCGGGTTCAGCCCCTACCCCACTCGTGGCCTCCACGCGCTGTCCGATCCGTCCGCAGAGATAACCTTGCAGTTGGGCCGTTCTTCCCTTCCTCCTGTAACTGTCGCTCTGTTCATGCTTCCAGCAAGTGTCAGAGCACTGAGCTCCGTCTGTTAAGTGTGCAAATTACGCTTTCCCCCACGCCTGACCTTGCCCTGGAAGAAACAAAATGGGGAGAGCAGTGCCCCGTGAGATGTCCACATGGCACCGTGCCCAGCAGGGGCACTCTGCTGATTTGCCAGGTGCACGGAACTCCCGGCAGTCACTCTCTGGGTTTAACATATTGAAAATACAAGTTAAATGACTGGGAGGTACATTCATTAAGTTGTTACTATTATCGCCTATCAGCATCTGAGCACATTTTACATTGGTTTAGCATTTTGTGCATTTCAATGTAATTTCATTAATTTTCATTTTAAGTAACATCACAGAAGCTCAACTATTTACTCAGGGAAGTTATAACTTTGCCCATTTTATGCAACAGAACCCCAACTCAGAGAAAGGTGCAGAATGTCACAGAAGTGACCATGGGTTTGAAATGAAAGGAGTGATTCTAACCCCGTGCCCGGAGAGAGAGTGTTTGCCTGAGGATGGCAGGAGCGTGCCTGCGGAGAGCAGCAGGCATTACAGGAAAAGGAAGGAGTACTTCGGTATTACCACGGGGTCAAAGGAGCCCATGGGAAAGGAGGGGGTTGGCTGGGAGTCCCATATTAGCAGACCAGGTTCTGCAGAACAGACAGCTGTACAGTGCCCCTGTCAGTCACCTCACCCCCGTCCCCACTGCCTGTGACCCTCCCACCTGTGGTCCCTTAGCACCAGGGATGCTCATCGCTGCTGCAAGAAGTTGTGCGGATCATTGGAATCAACTGAATCTGACATTCGTGATAGACTACATCAATAGACCATCTTTATTCTAGAGTTTATTCTATACCCAAAGACAGTGAAGCAAACCTGATAGTTCTTAAGTTGTATTTAAAATATAATTGAAGTCATCTGACCTCACAGTGCGCTGAGCATTTTCCCCTTCTGCACCACAGAGCCTCATCAGGAGGGGCTGACAGACGTTTCCAGGTGGCAGGCCGATTCAGGTGCTAAAAATAAGAATTCACGTTTGCTGACCCCCACGGGGTTTGTGCTCCTCTGGTGTGCACGGACAACCTCTAGCAGCAGTATTCAAGGATGCAAATCAAACAGCAGCATGAACCTGGTAATTATGCTTTAGTTCCAGTGTGACAGGTGTGGATTTATGTTCTTATCTCTAAATCATCACATTGGCACACCAAAGCCTTAGGAATTGTACGCACCTCCCCGTCACAGTAATGCTCGTAGAAAATGAACTGTACCCGCAGCTCTTTTTCCATCTGCGTGGCTAAAGACCTAGAAGAAAATTGGATCTCTAATTGGCTGTTATCAGTCCTTTTAAGCCATCGAATACAAAATCCCTTCTGTAAAGCCTGCAGATTTTCTCCTTCAAGATGCTTGACCTCTTGCAATGGTGATTCTGTTGAACACAGTCTTGACTTTCTGCTATTAACCAAGAAAAAACCGTCCTCTCATTAATAATTGAGCATGCGTCCTCTTTGTATATGTAAGGACTCCTACCTTCACCTCACTGCGTTCTCGAGAATAGCAAGTAAGGGAAAGGCTTCATTCTCAGAAGAAAAATGCAGCACAAACAAACAGCTGAAATCCTGCACACATGTCACGGTGCCTTCACGCACAAAGTGCTCAGCGGTTGGGCAGACTCATCAGGACAGTCAGACCCTGTGCCTGGGACAGACCCTGTCCACATGTGGACACCAGCTGCAATTATTACAAGTAAAAGGTAGGCTTCAAGTTACTACTGAATCCGATTTGCTGGGTTTTTAAGTCAGCTTGTGTATTTGTATTAGATACTGGATTTGCAGAATTTGTTTTTGATTATTAGGAAAGGTAGACCGACTGATTTCATTTGGGGGCCTTTGGGGTTTTGTTTCTTTTTTTTTTTTCTGGTTAGTTGAATTGGAAGTCAAAGCTCTAATAATTCTGAACATCTCTGAGTCTTCTCTCAGGAAGGCGGCATTTTAAATCTATAGAGGAATGAGGACTTATTTCAAGAACTATGTAAAGATAAATTCAGATGGATATGAGATCTAAGAATCATATTGGTGGACTGAACCTGGGTGGCTCAGTTGGGTAAGCGGGTGACTCTTGATCTCACCTCTGGTCTTGATCTCAGAATCGTGAGTTCAAGTCCTGCTTTGGGCTCCATGCTCGGTGTGGAGCCTGTTTAAAAAAAAAAGGATCATATCAGTATGTGTGTATTACACGGTATGTATGTATACACTTACACATGTGTGTATGTATCTGGTGTGCGTATGTGCTTATACACATATGTGTGTATATGAATGTTTTGTAATTTTCAGATGGAGAAGACATATACAAACATTATTCCACAGTGAAAAGCTACAACATAATGACAGATGTGAATTCAAAAAATTAAAAACTTATTTGTAATAAAAGCAAACCAACCAATCAAGAAACTGAAAGTACTGTCACCAGGATAAAACAGTAATTCAAACCTGGAGAAATGTTTTGTCATTTAAGTGACACAGGTTTATATTCTTAATATAGAGAGAGATGCCTTACAAACCAAAGAGAAAAATAAACACCATTATATAAATATGGATAAAGGCCAGAAAAAGTTTATTCACATACCTTAAAAATCACTAAAACTTTCCGGAGAGTATTTTAGCGTACGATTTAAAACTAGAAATGTAAAAACTTATTCCAAAGAAATTCCTGAAAAGCACACAAAGTTGTACAAAAACACGGTGATATTCACTATTTCGTTGTAGATCATCGTGAGATATTTTCAATCACCGAAACGCCCAGCAGTAGAGATTAGGTCCCACTTTGGGGAACCTACCCCCTGGACACGCCTGCACCTGTCAGGAGTGATGTGTGCAAAATTCTAGTCATTACAACACTGTTAGGAACAGCCAAAGTTTGCCCCACGGTCCGCTGCTACGGGGCTGACTGAGTCGTAGATATGCAGACACCAGACTACTGTTTATAGAATACACTAGAGCACTGTGCACCTGTGAACACAAGTCAGACTCGTATGTACTGATGTGGTGAGATCCAGATTATATTACTTTTAAGAAGCAAAGCCCAGAACCTTATAAAGCATGCCACTTTTTGTATAACACAGATGGGGAAATAAGAAAATTCCTATCAGTTTGTGTTGCATGAAGGAACAATGGAGGAATACATAAGAAACTAATAAAAGTGGTTTATGTCTGAGCGGTGAAGGAAGTATTTGCAGAGGGGGTTGGGGGCAGACAGCCTGCTGTATACCTTTTCCACATCACATTAACACCTTCACTCACGCGGGTATGCTGTCTACTCAACAGTATAACAAAATGATTCTTAAAAGTAGAAAATGTACTAAACGAACTGTGATTCATCCGTATGGCTGAGTACTAGGTGGCCGGTAAACATAACAAGGTGTCTTCACAAATCCACATAGAATGGTGTCCGGCAAAGTGGTGGGTAAACAAGTCCGGTTCTGCCTGGGGTGCAGACAGCTGGAAAGCCCAGCCATGCCACCCTGACATGGGGAGAAAAGGCTGGACAACATGAGACTACAGAGCGGCAGGGCCGAGGCCGCAGGGCAGCCCAGGGGGCTCCAGGAAGGACAGGATTCGACGGCTGTGCCGTGTGGAGTGGGGTGTGCTGAGGAGGGCTGTAGAGCTGCTGAAGATGTCAGCCCGGGTGTTAACAAGCTGTGTAGATCCTTGGGAGCCCCAGCCCCCCGGGGCGAGCACAGGCCCCCACTGTGCTCCCCAACAGCCCTGTGCTGGGTGGGAAGGGGGCTGGAGCTGGAGAGAGCCCCTCACCCCAGGCCGCTAGGACAGTGTACAGCCAGCGACCCCCCACTGCTGCAGGGAAGGCCCCCCGCCCTGTGACTCCTGCCTGCACCACACTTTCCTATGGAATGAGGCTGTCAGCCACTAGAGGGGGCTTGGGTAAACCCTCGGGGAAGGATAGAGGAAAACCCTCCATCCCCATTCCTGGGTCCCTGATCGTAAACCAGTACTGGAATGGCTGTCCTTCCCCTGAAAGAGGCAGGAAGAACTTGCACGGAAGGGCTGATGCAGGGACACAGCAGGCCACGGCTGCTGTGTGGGAGGCGGGGGCCCTGGAGAAGTTCCCCTCTCTGCATCAGGTGCACAGGGCTGCCAGCAGCCGACACTTCCAGCGAACATCCCCTGCCACCGCCACAGGGGAGCAAACACCAAGGCACAAGCGACTGGGAGAGAGGACAGTGTGAACAGAAATGCCCTCACTAGCCCAGGCACCTGGCGGTGGGAACACGCAGCCACCTCCCCGAGGCTTCGGCAGCTGCGGCGGGCTCTCAGGCTGGCAGAACACGAGCTGCGTCTGCCCCCGAGCATGAACGCTGCTTGCCTCTGCCGTTCTGCACGTGATGACCAGCGTTCTTCCACCAGAATTCAGACCCAGTAAAATGAAATAAACCCATTCTCAAGAGATAGCAACCCAGAGAACTGAAGGGACAGGGACAGTGAAGCAATCAGAGAGACCCTCAAAATACCTGATTAACAGCAAAAGGCCTAGTGGAAGAAGTGGCTACATGTATCCATAAATGGGCAATCAGCAGAGAGATGAAACTTGTGAGAAAGGCAGACAGAAATAGTGCAAATAGAAATCATGTCAGAAGTAAGGCTTCCTGCTGATGAGCTCATCAGTAGACTCAATGTAATTGAGGAACACATCCGCAAACTTGAAGGTAGGTCCGCAGAGGTTACCAAAAGGAAACTCAAAGAAAATAAGAGTGGGAACGAAAATGGAAAAGAACATGCAGGAGCTGCAGGGAAAATGCCGACATTCCAGCACACACGTAATGAGGACCCCAAGAGCAACCAAGAAGGGGGAGCAGGACCAAAGGAACATTCCAGATACGATGCCTGAGGATGCCCCAAAGACAGTGAGAGACACTAAATCACAGACTGAAGAATCTCAGAAAGTCTCAAGAAGGATAAATACGAGAAATAAAACCCCGCACGTATATACACACATCGTATTCAAACTACCAGAAACCAAGGATAAAGAGACAAGCTCAAGGACAGTTGGAGGAAAATGAAAGGCACATTGCATACAGAGGAACAAACGCTTGGGACAGACGTGTCGTCATAGAGTGTTGGAGCCAGGAAACAAGGAAGTGATGTCCCCTAGTCCCTGAGAGAAAACCCTCGTCGGCCTGAAGGCGAGATGGAGGGAGAGGCTTCTCATGGACGGAAGCGAAGTCAGGGCTGTGTTGTAAGATCCAAGGCTGGAAATCCGTGGCCAGCACACTGTACCCCAAGAAATATTAAAGGAAGGTCTCCAAGCGCATGAACGGAACCGTACAGTGACAGCAGACAGTGGCTCCCCTGCAGGGAATGGAAGAGCTCTGTGTCTTGATCATGACTCCACGATCTGCCAAAATTCACAGAGCGGCACCGAGAGTGGGGGTGCCATCGGATCCAGCAGCTGAGCCAGAGCGGGAACACGATTTCTTCCAAAAACCAGAGGATGGGAGCTGATAGCAGGGATCTGTGCAAGCAGCTCGTCCGTGCTGAGAGAAAAACTTCATTCTGGGACAGGAAGACGAGGCACGTAGGCCTGCCTCACTTCCCTTGTTTGTTGTGTTCGTATCCAGGCAACGTGAGACACAAGCTGTTTCCAAAACCTGCTCCCTCCCGCTTGGCTGCTGGTCGGGTAAGGCGATCCAGAGAACAGAGGAGAACCCTGCCTACCGGGTGACTGGCCTGGGAGGATGGGCTCACATGTCCTTTCAGGCTCATCAGCCTGCCCCAGGAGAAGGCAGCTACCCTTTTCTCCAAACGCAGACCAACCTAGTCATTTGGGTAAACTGGTTAATTGCTCTACGAATGTCTCGGGATCCACTGGTCCATGAGAAATGGTCAAACTACTCGGCTTCTAGGAAGGAATCGGGTCTACTTTGGAGACTTAGTGGAGTCAACCTGAGAAAACTGTAGAAGAAATCACGGGGTGTTCAGAATATTCAGAACCCATCAGGAAAGGTGACTGGGGATCACTCAGAGCTACTTTCTTCCTTTCTAGTGCCATCAATCTTGGCTTTTTGCTGTTTCCTGGTACTGGGGCTCCATTTCGGATCTGGGCTCAAAATCTTCATTAGACCACTGAGCCACAGGCATCTCCCGAATAGCAACCCAAACCCTGCTTCTCAAACCCCATGCCGATCTCCCCCTCAGCATCCTAGCTCTGACTGTCCGTGCACCCAGTTATCTTAGCCGAGTCCCATGGCAGATTCCTCATGGTCCAGCCCCAACAACCCGTAAAGCCGAATTTCTCACCATTCCCGAACACTGAGGTCTACCATCCAGCCCTACTGAACAGTTCCCAGTTTGAAATGCACCACCGTCCCCAACGCTCCTGTGCTCTTGCTCACCCTTCCATGCTCACCTCAGGACCACCTCCTCCTGGGAGTCTCCCTGGGTCAGGTGCCCCAGCACAGCGCTCCCTTAGCGCCCCGTGCTTACTGCTACCACACACTTGTTTGCTTCCTCCAATCACCTGTATACTCTTTGAGGGCAAGAGATGTGTTGTCATTGCCATTTATCTTCACCGTATAGCACATTATACGTGCTCCATACACACAGGATGAATGAGCAAAACCAACGTCTTGTGAATGGCTTCTCAGGAATCATTGCCAATCAGTTTGATTAAGGAACTGCTATTAAGGGCACCAGTAAAAGAATCATTTGTAAAGATTCTAAAAATGAACATCATCAATTTAAAAAAAATGTGTGTAAAGCTGACTCACATCCACCCGATTTCTTACACTCTTTCTTTTATATTAGTCCAGAAAAGGACCAGATGCTAGCCTCCTTGAAAATATCACACACCTTAAATGTGCAGCTCTTCAATTAATAGAACACCATATGCGCCCATGGCGAAGGCTTGCTCTGCCACGGTTTCCACTGCCACCTATGGGCTGGCGACTTGCGAATCTTTCATTCAGCAGAGGAAACCAGGGGGAGCTCTCTGCATCAGTGGGAGTCCCACCTCCGGACTCCAGGTAGCTGACAGGGTCTCTCACCAGAGGGCGCTGTCAGAGCAAGAGGTAGGGGCCATCGGTAGAGTTGCACCTGGTTCTGGGCCCCCAGGCTCTCACCCAAGAGGGGCGTGAGCCCACTGTCTGCAGAGGAGGGTGGGTGCACGCGCTCAGCTTCGCTGCCTGTTTCTATTTCCTCCTCTCGTGGATGAGGTATGACGACCCGCCCTCACACATCCTCATCTATCGTGTTTGTCTGGTAAATTCCCAGCATTCTACCTGATTTCCTCTCTTGTGTTTTCAGTGCTCATACTGACTCCAGTCTCATTCTGATTCTTTTCCTCTTGTTTTGATGTTTTTTCAGTCACATCAAAAACTAAGAAAAAAGAAAGGCAAATGAAAAATTCCTCTTTTAAAATTTCATGATTTGTTTGTTCTATCCACTTTTTCTATGTTTCTAGTGTTTTACTTCAAGAGTTAGTTTTTAGCCATCAGTGACTAGTACTGTTGCTAAGACCCTGCCTTCTTTTGCTCATTAATACTCATTTGGGCCATCAGCCCCCTGGGCTGCAGCACAGTGCTTGTCCAGCCTTTTTATGGGGAACCACACGTTTAAATCCATAGTCTACAGAACATATTATTTTGTTAAACCAGCTATGCCACTGCACATGCAGACAAGGAATGCGGGCCTGGGTGGTCCTGTGCAGCAAGAAATTCTCACAGTGACCTGTGTCTTGGGAAGCTGTAACATTGAGCCCTCACAACCTGGCCAAGAGTGACGTCTGTGCAGTACTGGGGCCAGCCTCAGGATACACCACCAACCTGCTAATTAAATTAATTATTAAATTGATTTTTTAACTTGCAAAATTATTTATACTCATGGTAAAAAGCTAATGCCACACAGAATTATATAAAGTAGAACATCATTCTATCTCTCACATTCCCATGTCTCCAGGAGCAGCCATTGCTGACATTTTGTGCTGTCTAGCCATTTTTGTATGCACATAAATGTATATATGTACCTATTTTTAAAACAAAAATGAGAACGCACTGTGCATATTATAATAATATCCTTTCCTTTTCTTCTCTCCACTATTCTATAGTTTTTTATTGCTATCATAAGAAACTGCAAAAAATTTAGTGGCTTAAAAAAAGACAGATTTGTCATCTGAAAGCCCTATGGGTCAAAAGTCCAACATGGGTCTTACTGGGCTAACCTTAAGGGGTCAGCAGAGCTGTGTTCCTTTCTGAAAGCACTGGGTGGGTCTGTCTCCTTGTCACAGTCTTAGAACTAAGGCCTCCATCTTTGCTGGCTGTCAGCTGAGTCCCTGGACACCACCACACGCATGTGCCGGCTCATAGCCCCCGCCTGTGTCTTCAAACCCAAGTGTGTTGGGGGCCCTTCTCCTTCTCCAGCCTCTCCTGCCTCATCTCAGTCATTGTATCTCTGATTCCCTCTGTCTTCCTCTGCTTTGAAGAGTTCATATGATGACACTGGGCCTGCCTGGATAATCCAGGGTGCTCTCCCCATGTCAGCATCAGGTGTCTACCAGCCTCAATCCCATCTGCACCCTAATATCCCTTTTCCATGTAGCATAGCACATTCCAGTGTGTAACACCCCGGGTTGAAGATCATAGGGGTCAAAATCCTGTCTACACACCAATCCCATGCCTCTTTCCATGGCACACCTATTGACTAAGCATATTGTTTTTGTGTTTGCCTGGATGTCAGTGAATAGATGGGCTGTAATTTATTATTCATTACTTTATTGCCTTTAAGTTTTTATTACTGCATACAATGTTGCAAAGAAGATATTTCTCTGTGATTGTGCAGCTACCAACCCTGCTTATTGCCAGGATAGCATCATAGGGGAATTCTCTTGGGATATGTCTGCCTCTGAATCGTTATCCTTGTCAGTAGGCTAACAAGAATCTGACTAGCATGGCGGTAACTCCAAATTAGTTTTATTAATGGATTCATTTTTACCCTTAATCCATGAATAGTTTAACTCGCTACTTCTGTATAGGCCTGAGGGGTAAGCATTCTGTTGAGATTGTCCTATTGCCCAATTCCCTAAAAACATAACAGGACACTATCTTAGAAAGATCATACTTCTGAAGAATAGTTTGAGAATCTCCTAATTTAGACAGAGTAGCCTTATCCTAAATATTGGTTCCTTTGCAGAAATCCATTGCCAATCCATGCATCTCTAGAACCATTCAACTTCAGGACATAAGGGTCTTAGAATGTTCTTACATATTGGCTTGTTGGGGATATAACTTAGGCTACAGCAGTCCATCAGCTTTGGGGCCATCTTGAGAAAGGAAGATGGGCATCAGGGATGCGGCTTGAGAATGTTGTAAGAGCCAGATTGTGCAATCAGCTCTTGCATTGATTGGTTTATCAATTTTCTATTCTTTTCCTATTTTCTAATTCATTAATTGATGTTTTTGTTAATTTTTTCCTTTTTATTTCCTTAGATCCATTTTGCTATTTCCCTTATTTGTCACCTGACTGCCTATTTAGTGAGAGAGTTTAGACTATGAATATTCCTAAGAGTGTATCTTTTGCTGCATCTCATGTGATGAGAGTGATGCTTTCATCCTTACTACTTTGTAGATATTCTGCAATTTTGTTCTCATCTCCACTTTGATCAGGATTGAATAAGTGAAGGAAAGATACACTTACAAGGATAAGTAGAGCCACTATTAATTATTTTTCTTCCTTTTAATTACTTTTTTAGACTTTTGTAGTGTATGATGTTCTTTAATATTAGTCACATTTCCCTTTTAGCCTTTTTGGCGGGGAACTAGAGATACATAAAATATTACCATTTTTCCTTTCTTCCCCATTTTTCCCATTTCTGATTACATGAGCTCTCAATTTCCCCAGAAGTAAACTCATTCCCACTAACTCTCAAAGCTGCAAAAGGCACTTAATCACTCTTCGGTCTACCCATGAGCTATTTTTGTGCACTTTTCTGCTGTTCGTCTACCCCTGACATGTGCCTTCCTGCTCAGAAACTGAAGCATTCTCTCAGTTCTTCTCACAGCTTGTGACAGAGCTCTGACAGCATAACGGACAGAGAATTGTTCACCTTCGAACAGTGAAGGGTGTTGAAAGCATCGTTCTCTGAACACAAGTCACTCTCTTCACTTTTGTAGACTTCAAAATGTCTAGCAGCACATAAGCATCCCCAGTACTCCTGTAAGAAGTCAGAGAGTGTTTCTGTTAATGAGTCAGAACCCATCAACAGTTGAAAGGCTGTTTCCAGAGAACATGCTGAATGAAGAGAATTGAGCAGAGGCAAATCTATAAGGTTTGGGGGCAAAATTAAGTAATGTGAAACTGAGCACTGAGCTTGAAGCAGCATTGAGTCTTTCTATATGAGCCTCTCCCAAATGAAGTAAAGAGAATTTGTTCTATTGAATTCATTGTCTTCTTTGATGTGTCATACATGACATATGAATTCATTCATTTATTCATCCAATAAATAGGTGTGTGTTAAGGACTGAGTATATAAATAAGATAATTATCAAATAAATAAATGAATAAATACATGTAAAATATAGCCTGGACATTAACTAGGCACCTAAATCTAAATAATTAATAATTACAGAAAAATTTTCACAGAGTTAAAAAAGGGAGGTTTTGATTAACTAAATTGCTTTTGAAGTAAGTATTCTCATTAGGATAAAAATGTTTTTAAAATCTTTTTCACTGAGAAATTTGGCAATGCATATCAAAAACCTTTATATTAATTCCAGTTATGGGATCCTAAGGAAATAGTCAACTTTCAATAAAAGATCTAATTTAAAAAAAGAAGTCCTAGAAGAAATTCTAATTCTTCACTATTATTTGTAGTGAAGAATTAATTAGAAATAGTAAGCATCCATCAACATACAAAATGATATATTCACTTATTTGTCACCAATAAAAAATGTTTACAAAGAATTTTTCAGTGTATAACAAAATGGTTAGAGTATTTACAAGATTTCTGTACCCCTTGAGGTCCCAACATTGGAACATTCATAGCAAAAACTGCAAAGATTGTGTGGTGGGCAGAAGCCTAAGATGACCTTCCTCTGTGGTGAGTGTAGGTGGAACCAGTGCTTACCATGACATATCCTTCTCTCAGGCATGTGACTTAATGTGGCAAATGGACATTATCCTGGGGTCTGGACCTCATCACATGAGCTTGTGAAGAGCAGTTTTGTCTGGTGGTGGCAGAAAGGGAAGCCAGAGATTTGATGCAGGAGAAAGACAGGCCATTCATGGCTAAAAGATGGGGGGTCATGGAAAGGGCTCCAGGAGGCCTCTTGGAGCTGAGAGACTCTGGCCAACAGCCAGCAAGGAAAGGGGACCTCCTTCCTAGAAGCACAACAACCTGCATAAGCCTGCAGATGAGATCTCAGGCTGTCTGGCGCTGTGATGTCAGTCTGTGATTCTGTGAGCAGAGGACCCAGTCACACGTGCCAGACATAACTCCAGTTCTCGTGGGAGCTAAGACGTGAGTGTCACCTTAACCCTCTACATTTGTAATAATCTGTTATGCAGTATATTGGCCAGATTCTCCAGAGAAACAGAACCAACAGGATGTGTGTGTGTGTGTGTGTGTGTGTGTGTGTGTGTGTGTGTGTGTGTAATGAGAGAGAGATTGACTTTAAGGAATTGGCTCATGTGATTTTGGGGGTGAGCAAGTCTGAATTCTGCAGAGAAAACTGGCAGGGTGGAGATTGAGAGAAGAACTGATGCTGCAACCTGAGTGAGAAGACAGTGTGGAGACAGAGTTTCTCCTCTTTGAGGAGATCAGTCTTTTCTCTTAAGACCTTCAACTGATTGGATGAGGCCCACCCAATCTGGAGAGCAATCTGCTTTACTCAAACTCTGCTGATTTAATGTTAATCACATCTCACTTCTGTTTCACCAAACGTCTGGGCACCATAGCCTCCCCAAGTTCACACATAAAATTAACCATCACACACAACTATAAAAATCTGATACAGGAAGGCACCAAAATATGAATAATGATCATCCCTGGGTGGTGGATTTATGGCTGAATTTTATTTTCATCTAAATATTTTCTAAATTTTTTTGCAAAAGCATATATTAGCGTTGACATAAGAAAAGATACTAAAAACCATTTCATTGTGTTCTAAGGCCCCCGTAATCCCTCAGTGCTGTTTTTCCAATAATAATACTGAGTTTAAAAACAAAATATACTTGTGTTATAAAGTTACCATAGTAATAAATTTATGCTCAACAGCTTTATTAGACATTCAGCTATGAGTGGAAATATAATTGTGTGCGTGTTTTAAAGCCAGAGAAGTGAAATTATCCCCGGTGGTATTCCCCCACACTTTGTGCCTCCAAAGCGCGTTTTAGACGAGGCATGCAGAGCAAGAATACCTGGAGACATGCACGTCGTTGGGAGTGCTTGGGGTCGGTTGGCATCACCAGGGCCCCTTTGTCTCTGATGGAGCAACATGAATGAGCTTCAAGAATTTCTAAATTGGAGTCTTTCACAAATCACTCCGATTTCAACATCATCGTGTATATTTGGGGGGACAGCATCTTTATTACTTCCCTAGGGGCCGCCTGCTATGGACTGAGTGTTTGTGTCCCCAAAATTCATATGTTGAATAACCCCCAAGGTGGTGGTGTCAGGAGGCGGGGACTTTGGGCAAGGATGAGGTCATGAGGGTGGAGCCCCCAGGAATGGATTAGTGTCCTTACAGAGGAACTCCTGAGAGCCTCCCACCCCTTCCACCATGTGAGGACACTGCTAGATGGCCATCTAGGAACGAGCTCTTGTACCACAAGATGGCCAGCTGGTTCCTGAGACAGCAGATCTGTACTTTCTGCGACCTCGGACCTCCATTCTCCAAACAGTGAGAAGTCAGAGTCTGTTGTTTATAAGCCCCCAACCTGTGAGAGCCACCCGAACTAAGACCTTACCGTGCCGTTAACACCACCACACACAGAGGGGCTTAACACAGCAGAACATAAGCCTCCTGTAGGTCTGGAGGCTGGAAGGCCAAAATCCAGGTGTTGGCAGGGCCTTGCCCCTTCCAGAGCACTCTTGGGCGTGCTCCTTCCTTGTTGGCTCCAGCTCTGCGGCCCCACCTGCTCCTTGGCTGTGAGCACCTCACTCCAGACTCTAATTCCTTCTCGAGTGGCATCTCCTCTGCTGGAACAACCATTCCTATTGGAGTGGCGCCCACCCCACTGAGCTCATCCTCACTAACCAGTCTGCAATGATCCCTTTTCTACAGAAGGTCACACTCAGCGCAACTCTTGGTGGGGAACACAGCTGACCTCCTAACTGAGACAGCCCCCACTTAGCCAAGGTAAGGAAGCATGTATAAAATGGTGCTGATCCAGATTGGTGACTGTCAAACACTGTTTCTGAAGGTGATTTCAATCCGCATGTTACCTTTTCACGCTGGGGTCTTTGGCCAAACATGTAACAGCTGTTCTCCCATCCCACAACCACTGCAGTTCTGCCCTCAAGCACCGAGGGCTCTGTGTCCCTCAACTGCAGCGTCGTCTCTAGCCCTCCATTATTTGTGTGTAAGTCAACTTATGCAGGAGCTCATTGTGACTCATTATGAACACAGATAACTTTGCCTAAAACAAAGACAAATTCATATTCCACACAATAGTTAATTTTATTATTAACTGACTTTGTAATTATTCTGCAAGAAATGTGGCTGCCCAAACTCGTATCCTGCCACTTTTGCTTAAGAATTGACATCCCCCCTGCTGTGCTCAGGTCCTGGGGGTGGACACTCCTCCTTGTCGGTCCCACGTCACCTTCTGAGCCACACCCCCACATGCACCGCTTGGGACTGGTGGGATCCATCCCTTGACACCGGTCTTCCACCTGTCCAGGCAGCCATCTTACTGACATTGAAGGATGGAGCAAAAGATACATGATCTAGTCTTGGGATAGCTAAAGGATCCTCAAAACACTTTGATCTCAATGTGGAAATGTTTTATACGTTCTTGCCCTGCCATGCTTGGGAACCACCCCAGACCATCCTGGCAGCAGTGGGCAGGATAAGTCTACTAAGATAGCCTTGGTCCCTACAGATGCAGGCATTTAACACCACCCAGCTCTTTCCTTCCCTTCTCTCTGTGAGGACTAGGAGGTTATAGGGGAAGGGAGATGACAGCACAGGGGTCTGCCCTTGCACACAGCCCCCCCCCTTTCACTCTCCCCAATGCCTGCCCTTTCACTAGGGTGGGAAGGAAGGAGGAGAAGAGCGAGATTCACCGCTCCCCTTACCGCTGGCCTGTTGGCCGGTGCATCTTTCAGTTCCCTGGAGGATCCTGAAGCTGTCTTCTCCTTCCTTCCCTGCCTGGCAGGAGAGACACGATTCAGTTTCCCCTCTTCCTGCCCACACTCTGTCTCTTCCCACCACCACCTCCAGTAGCTCACTCCCACAGCGTCCTCAGATCCTGTACTATTCTTTGGGGAACAGGACGGATAAAATGGCTCAAACCAGACACGCTGAGTGTCTACTTGACCTACGGGGTATTGGTATATGATCACTTTACCAAACGTGGAGGTGCAGACCAGTGGCTCCTGCTGCCACGTCTCTCTGGCCCCATGTCATGGCCCCAGGAGCATCCCACCTCCTCAGGAAGAGGAGAGACACTCCGCAGCCCCAACAGAGGGGAAATGGCTTATTCCATTGTGACTGCTTGTTGTAGATTCTGGCCCTCATGCTTCTTGCCTCTACATACGTAAGTCTAATGCAAACTAGAAGGTTGCCTTACGAGATGAACATGTCCAAAAAGGACACAAAGCGACAGACTCTTGTGGAAAGCCTCCCACCCCTCCCCACCCTGGCCAGGCCGAGAGAGGATGGTAGGTGGTGTGGAAATGGGCCCAAAGTCCAGCATCTCTCCTCCTGAACAGTCCTCAAGCTTTCTCCCACCGGAGGCCTGGTTTTACTGTGAACACTGCAAATATTTACCAAGCAAACTGCATACTTGCTTGCAATCATTCTTCTCAGCCCCAGCTCTTGCCTACGTCCAGACAGCCCCTGGCATCCAGCTGTCTCCTGGTCAGACAGAACTCTCCCTCATCTGTTGTTCTCCTCTCTCGAAGACTGACTGCCTTTTGTAAAAATCCCTACACGGATCCTGAAGACTGTGAATATCCTCACATGGGCGTTTCTGCTACCTTCTCAAATCCTTCCCATACACGTTCATCCCCAGATCATGTGGTGTCCTCTGACGTCCCCTCATCGGTCCGCTCGAGGAAGGCCTTGCTGGCATAGCAAGATTTGATCACATAGTATTGCTCATAGAGACCTGTCCGGGGTCTCAGGACCCCGTGAGGTGTCAACAGGGGACCTTCCCCTTCCTTCTGGTGTGGAAGGTGGGCTTCTCCACCTCAGATGCCCGGGGCCCCAAGTCATCATGGGGTGACTTCTGACGATTGAAGCTCCCACAGTGGGGGTTTCCAGTGCCATCTTCCCGCACGTTTAATGCCGTGATTCTTACTCGCATCTTCTGCACTCTCCTCTGCTTCCTGATTCAGTCATGACCTCCTCAAGCGGATGCTTGGTGCTTTGTGTTGTGTCCCCCGTAATCGATCGGCAGAACACTTGTGACCTCGTGCACGGCACACTTAACACTATTACTGTAATTTCAGTTGGACTCCAACTCCTATTTAGTGATTAAGTAGCATTTGCCTCTTACTTTATAGATAAGTAATCAAATATTTAATCTCTAAAACCAGCAGTCAAAAAATATGACTGGAGGTTGAAAATATGGAAACACGGTTTCTGTGCTGAAGAGATGGTTAACTCGGTGCACGCGGGTAAATACCCATGAGGCAGGTGGCTGTTACCGGATAGGACACGGCATGTTCTCGGGACAGGCGGCATCACAGGGAACAGCTGGTCCTCCCTTTGCCTCACTCACCAGACGTCACCCTCGAGGGCAGAGAACATGTCTCCGTGATCCTGACACACAGCAGGTGCTTCGTATGATATCTGATGAGCTGACCTGCTTCTACAGACATTTCAGCTGGGGTCAGTTGTGGGGGGTTACTGCTGGTAATTCTGGGGAGCGCTTGGCGACAGGCCATCTTTACTGTAACTTTGCGCTCCAGAAATCTTGTTTGTTAGACAAAAAATTTTCTTAAATTTTTTTTTCCTGAGGGTCCTACAGAGCCACTGAAAAATTTCAAGCAGACTAGCAGATTTCTATTTTGGAAAGATCGCTTTGACTGCGTGGGTACGATTTAGTGTCTGTCAAGAAAGGGGAGCCATGACAGCAGTGGTGGGAGGAAGGAGAGCAAGGGTCGGATGCTGGAGACGTTCGTGGTGTGCGTGCACGGTCTCCCGAAGGAGCCGGCAAAGGGGGTCCCCAGGGTTGGAGGTGCTTTCAGTGGGGTAGGGCAGAGGTAGGAGGCATGCAGAGTCCCGCTTTGGGCATGTCGAGTTTGAAACAGCTGAGTCGAGCAGCGTCCACAGTCCTGCTGAGCAGGTAGGAGAGAGGCCACCGGACAGCCGTCTCGGCCCAGACCTTCCAGGTCCAGTGCTGCCCACCGAGCACCTTCTGGGCTGGGGAGGACGGCACTTGATCTGCCCTGGGGTTGAGGGGCAGTGTGATCGATGTGTGGCCGATGAGTGTGAGTGGAAGTGACGTGCGTCACGTCTTGATGGACCTGCAACCCTCCAGAACTTTCTTTCCCTCTGCCATGGCGACCAGCAATTTCTGGGTAGCGGCACTGCCTTCAGCCGGAGTTCCAGAGAAAGGACAGCATAGATCAGAGTCCCCAGATGGCTCACGGTGGGCATGTGGCAGTGAGTGAAAATAAACCTGTTTTATTTGGAGCCAGTATTTTGGAGGCTCTGTTGCTGCAACATTACGTAGCCTGTCCTGATGGACGCGGCAGGGATGTGTATTGGGGAATTATCACAAAAAGAGCTATGTGATGAATTCCTGTGGGTGGGAGCACAGGCCCAGCAAGAACATGCGGAGCAGAGGCGGGACGCAGAGCGAGAGCCGCCTGCCAGGCAGTGTCCAGAAAGATGGAAGAGGAGACGGCGGGGCGGGGAGCGGCGCTGAGCTGTGCAGACAGTGTCCAGGAGATGGGAGCGGTGGTGTCACGGCAGCCCGAGGACGAGCCGGTCCTGTGGAGGAGCCTGGCGGAAGGGGCTGAGGCGGCGAGGAGATGAAGTAAGTGAGACTGAAGGAGTGAATTTAGCGGGAAGGAACAAGCGAGGCTGGGAGGAGCGCGGCGTCAGCAGGAGGCGGAGGGGAGAGGCCGGAGTGCGGTCAGCCTGTCTGGACGCCCCGCAGGAAGGATGCGTGTTTAGGGTGGCAGGTGCAGGGACGCAGGGGTGGGACACGTGGTGTCATGCTTGCATTGTGTCTCACGTGAGGAGTATCTCCACTCGCTCCTGTCTTACGCGTGGCGCGAGACACTGCGCCACTGTGTGTGACAAACCGTGTCAGGCTGCTGCTGGCTTCAGTGGGGGCCCCTCCTCTGGGGGTTCTGCTCCTTGGTCCCGGGTCCCCAGCAGCCACGCCCCAGGGCTCCCCGCTCTGACGGCCGCCCACAGCCTCTGCGGGTCTCCTCTCCCAACTCGATCTGGAGGATTGCTGCCATGTCTCCTGGTTGCATAACCACCCCTTCTCTTGCGCAATTGAAGCCTCTGCCTTGAACGATGCTGACCTGGGTTCTGATTACTGGTCTGTGTCTCCACCCCTTGCTCTTGCTCGACCTGTAAGTACCGAGTGCCCCAAGGCTCTGACAGTACCTCTTGCCCTGATTTCTCTCTGTAATCTTCCTGCATGACCCTACCCACATGCATGGTCACAAATACCACCTTCGGACTGATTCTCTCAGATTTTCCTGTTGACCTGTCGCTTCTGTCTGGATTCCAGACTTGATCGGAAATTGCCTAGGGATGGTTCCATAGAGATGTCTGATAAGCATCTCAACTCCACTTCACCCCAAAATAACTTGGTTGCCTACAGTTATGCCCGATCTGCTGTGTTCGCGGTCTCCTCTCACAGCACAGGACATGGGTGTCCACCCCACTCCTCAAACCAACAGTCCAGGACTGACAGTTACCCACAGAAGGTAGTGGGAAGAAGGAGGAACAGGAACGAGAAGCGAGCATGGGGGGGGGGGGGACCCACATCCCTCTGGGGACACATTTTTAGGTGGTTCCAATCTGTAGAACCATGCTAATGATTCACATGCCCCAAGCAATAAACAATTAGTTAAAATCAAGAAGGACCCCAAACAGAATAGGGATAAAAGCCAATGAGATTCTTACACGTGACAGACGTCATAATGCTGAAGGTGGGGGGTGGGGAAAGAAGGGAACCAGCCAGAGACTTTATAAAACACATTGACCACATGTGTGAGGCTAAAGACAAAGAAATCCTACAGATTTGGGGCCCCACTGAGAGACATGCGTTTCTCAAGGGCACGTGGCTTAGAGTTCTAACCACAGCTGATGAGTATTAAGATTCAACAGATAATGGAATATATAGTGGCTGATGAGACCCACATGTCTCATCATCAGAGGAAGACCTTACAAATGAGGGAAGGTGAGACCTTGAAATGAGCCCCGTGGTGTCTGATTGGAACCAGAGAGAGTAGTATGGACTTTGTAATGCGTACATGGACAGGTAGATACAGGTGTCAGGACTGGCGTGGGTAGACCTGCAGTTCAGTGTGCACACACAGCTCTCCCCGCGCCATCTGCTAAGGGCCCGGAGACAATGACCCGCCTATAGAGAAGAGCACCTAGTACCCAGCACCCAAGACCCAGGTCTTGATTCCTAAATACCAGTCTCCAGTGAAAGGAACCCTGCTCTTTGGACAAATGTCTGACCCCAGTGGGGGACAGAGAAAATACCAGATCAGATGGAATAGCAGGTGGATTCGGAAAGTAAAGAAGTGCTCAACGCAGGATGGGAGCGGGTCAAAAAGACGTAGACACTAGCTTGCAGGAGCTCCCTACAGCCAAGACTGGGGTTATTCAAGCAACAAAATCATGATTAATAGTGCTGGGTTATAATCCACAGCTCCTGAGTCCATGCTGATGTTAATATATTATTGACAAAATAGTCAACTGGGGAAGCAGGACAGTTCTACCTTGTAGTACAATACTTGGGCTGGAAGGCCCAGAGGACAGAAGATTGCCATGAGGCCAGCCCTGCAGGGTTCATGAATGCAGTGAGAGTTGCCGGCAGGTGAGCAAATCACGCTGAGAAGCAGCACATTCCCAAGAGGGACAATTGACACTCCCCTGAGGAGACACCCTGCACCCCTAAAGCCCACGCTGTAAGACATGGTGACACCAGGCACCCCTAGGTATAGGAGAAAGCTCAACGTTGCTTCTGTGGAATTCTTACCCAAAATGCATGACCTCCAGCTAGTCCTGGGAGACGTCACACAGCCCAATGAAGGGACTTTTTTTAAAAAGATTTTATTTATTTATTTGAGAGAGAGAGAGAGCATGAACGGGAGCAGAGGGAAAGGGACAAGCAGACTCTCCACTGAGCAGGGAGCCCAATGTGGACTCGATCCCAGGGCCCTGAGATCATGACCTGAGCCAAAACCAAGAGTCAGTCAGCCACTTATCAACTGAGCCACCCAGGCATCCCCAATGAAGGGACATTTTACAAAGCAAGTGACAAGTGATGTTCCAAAGCATCCAGGTCATGAAAGGCAAGGGAAGGTGGGGGAATTGTCACAGGCTGGAGGCAATCAGGAGCCGGGACAACCAAATGTAACATGGAATCCTGGACCCTAAAAAGATCATCAGTGGGAAAAGGTAAAATTCTGACGAGGTCAGCAGTTTACCTAAGGGTATCGTACTACCTGTAACATCCTGTATTTCTAATCGCACTACGATGATGTAAGATGCTAATGTTAAGGAACGCTGGCGAAGGGTGTATTGTGACACTAGGCAGTATTTTTGGAGCTTTTTTGTAGGTCTAAAACTATTGCCAAAGAAAAGGTTAGAAAACTTAAATATTGGGGCGCCTGGGTGGCTCAGTCGTTAAACCTCTGCCTTCACGCTCAGGGTGTGATCCTGGCGTTCTGGGATCGAGCCCCACATCGGGCTCCTCCACTGGGAGCCTGCTTCTTCCTCTCCCACTCCCCCTGCTTGTGTTCCCTCTCTTGCTGGCTCTCTCTCTCTCTCTGTGTCAAATAAATAAAATCTTAAAAAAAAAAAAAGAAAGAAAATAAAACTTAAATATTTCTTTTTGAGCTCAAGAATTTCCAAGAAATAGAAATATACAGGTCCCATTCTCTGACTGCTGTGTAACAAAACCGAGGAATAAATACCCAAAACAAAGCCACAAAGACAATTGTGTGAACAATAAGAAAAAGTCTCCTGATGGCCCTGCACTTTGCTCTCTCCTGCCCCCTGCGTCCTGCCAGGGCGAGTCCCTGAGCACCCCTGCATCTGCCTGCTTCCCCAGTCCTGCCGCTGAGCTGGAGCACTTCAGCGCCTCTCGGCCAGCCGGCCTCCATGCTTCTGACCTTGATCAGCTGTGGCCTGTCTCCACACAGACCAACTCATGTCTCTGCTCTGCTCTGCTGTAAAGCCTGAAACGGGGCTCGCCACATCCTCAGCAAAATGGAGACTTCACCTTGATGCTGATGTGTGTGTTACCCAGCCCTGCCTATCTGCCACGCTGGCCTTTAATTCCTGCAAACATGTAAGACTCTGGCCCAGCTTCGAGGCTGTGCACCTGCTGTTTCCCTCGCTCAGGTGGCTTCTCTCCTCTTTGCCGAACTGATTTGTCCTGAGCTTTCCACTTGCATAACACCTATTCGGTGGGACTTTTCCTAATCCCTAATCTAGAGCAGCTAACTCATCACTTAGTGTCATAAAACCTTGTTTTGTTCGTCTTTTTGCTCATTATCCCTGTTTGCTACCTTCTGGTCTGATGACAGTCTGTCTCTCCCTTATGAGCCCTTTCTGGTCACACTCACCAGCACCGTCCTCGCTCCTGGCACGGTGCGTGCTACACAGAAGCATTCAGTAAATACTTGTTGAACGAGCAAATCAGGGAGTCAATGAATGAAGATCATTTTCATGTCCGGTGTAGTTCCTGACATGTATTAGATGCTCAATAAATGTTTGTTGAGTGACATCATGCAACCTAAGAAACAAAATACTGTTTTACTAGAAAGCATCAGATAATGTTGATATTCATAATTAATGATCTACTGAGGCTAATATAGGTCCCTGAAATTGGGCCGTTCTTTAAAACTTCAGTCGTCCATGGGCTGACCACTCCTTACAGGCTGCATGTTGTCAAGAATCTTTGGTTTTGAAGGTGAAAGATTCGAGCAAAGTGGGGAACATAGTGGCTGATAAAGCAGACGACCAGGGCTGGACGCAGCATGAGGCGCGAGTCCACGGAGGTCCAGACGATGTCACTGTGAACCCAGCACCTCCGTTCTGCTTTGCTCTGTGTTTGCTGCGTTCAGACTGTCCCCAGGCGGTGGCAAGACGGCACCGTTCGGCTCGCTGAGCACAGCAGAAAGATTGTTTTTCCAGTGACGGCAGCTCTTCGTTCATTCATGTATTCAGTTAACAGCCATCGCGCCCCCGTCCTGTGCCAGGCACCATCCTATGTGCTTTAGATACGTGATGGACAAGAGAGGCAGGAGTCCCAGCCCCACTGGCCTCGCGCTCTAACCGAGGAGACGGGCAATACACATAACCGCTAATCTGTAACGAGTGAGTGACGTGTACGGAAGGCAATCTGTGCCGTGAGCAGAGTTGGGGTCTGGCGGGCCTGTTTAGGGAGTGGGGGGGTGCTCTGGGGGTTAAACTGGCATGGTTGGGGGGACACAGGGCGCTGGCTGTGTGGATCTCTTGGACGAGGGAGCTATGGGCAGGGGAACGGGAAGCAAATGGCCTGAGGCAAGAACATGTCTCAGAATTGGGGAAGAAGCAAGGTCCAACACCGCCAGAGCCAGCCAGGAGGAGGAGGTGAGGTGGGAGGCAAGGGGACTGGGGAAGGGGCACAACGTGGAGGCCCTGAAGTCATGTTATTATCCATCCATTGCCATATTACTTTGAGGGACAGAGGGAGCCCAGTGGTTTGAGCAGATGAGCAAAATAATCTAATTCAGGGACAAGTATTCATGACGTATGTTACACGGTAAGGCAGACTTCACTCAGGACCATCATAGAAGGTGTGTGGACAGCGGATGGGGCCCTGCAGTGAGGGGAGGTCGGGCTCAACTCTGAAGACAAGAGGGAAAAGGGGCATTTACAGTCATGAGGCCAGTGAGGTCACGATGGGAAATTACAAAGAGGAGACATAGGGGGTAGGGGTTGTGGGGGGGTGCCTGGCTAAACCAACCTAGCAGGATGCTTGCTGGAGGCAGGCCAGGCACGCAGACCTCACCTGGGGGGCCTCAGAGGAGAGAGGAGCCTGATGAGATGTCCAGGGTGGGGGTCTGGCCACTTGGTCTCAGCAGGGGTCTCGCAAACATTGCACTCAAGAAGGCCACAGTCCCCCCTCAGTAGCACTGGACTCACTGGCGGCTGACGGAGGTGGGTCGGGGACAGAGTCGTGGTTGGCAGGATGCTGGCTCCTGGAATGAATTCGGCTGAAGGGCCACAAGGCAGATCAGGGAGAACAGTTACAGCTATGCAGCACCTGCCTTCCTCACACACAGCATGCAGCTTCCCCAGCGGGGCAGACCGAGGTTGGATGGGAAGTGGCCAGATTCTAGGGATATTTTGGAAGTAGGGACAGCAGAATATCCTCAGGGCTTGGATGGGCGTATGATAAGGAGAGAGGAGTCCTGAGGAAGCATGCTTTGGGCCTGGGAGACAGAGAAGAGGAATCCTCAGAGATGGGGCAGGAGGTGGGTCCTGGGATGGAGAGAAGGGGCTGGGGGGTGGGTCCTGGGACGGAGAGATGGGGCTGGAGGGTGGGTCCTGGGATGGAGAGGTGGGGCTGGGAGGTGGGTCCTGGGATGGAGAGATGGGGGATGGGGAGGTGGGTCCTGGGATGGAGAGATGGGGGTGGGAGGTGAGTCCTGGGATGGAGAGATGGGGGGCTGGGAGATGGGTCCTGGGATGGAGAGATGGGGGTAGTAAATGGGTCCTGGGATGGAGATATGGGGGCTGGGAGGTGGATCCTGGGATGGAGAGATGGAGCGCTGGGAGGTGGGTCCTGGAATGGAGAGATGGGGCAGGGAAGGTAGGTCCTAAGATGGAAAGAGAGAGTCTGGGAGGTGGGTCCTGGGATGGAGAGATGGGGCAGGAGGTGGGTCCTGGATGGAGAGATGGGGGACTGGGAGATAGGCCCTGGGATGGAGAGATGGGGCAGAGGAGGTGGGTCCTGGGATGGAGAAATGGGGCAGGGGAGGCAGGGTCCTGGGATGGAAAGATGGGGGGCTGGGAGGTGGGTCCTGGGACGCAGAGATGGGGGCAGAGGAGGTGGGTCCTGGGATAGAGAGAGTGAGCCTGGGAGGTGGGTCCTGGGATGGAGAGATGGGGGTGGGAGATGGGTCCTGGGATGGAGAGAGTGGGTCTGGGAGAATCGGGCCCACACCCCAACAGGTGGGTACAGGTGGTGAGGGGCACTCCTGAGAGCTCCCCCAGTGCTAGTCCTTGTCAGGAAGGGAGAAAGCAGAGGGGGCAGGTGGGGCGTATAGAGGAGGGGAACCATGAAATGGCGATTCTGGATAGGAGGCCAGGGGAGAAGGAACTGTAGACCCATAGAGGGATGGCAGGGACCTTTGGGGGCGCTCTGGGGTTCGTGCTTGTGAACTTGAGTTGAGTCCACATGGGGACTGGCATGTCCCTCTCCGGCCATGCTCACCGGGCTGGTTGGCCTCCATGGCCCTGGTGACCATCCTCTCAGGAACCACTCTGGAGAATCCAGGAGGGGCAGAGAGGGATACTGGACAGGAAGGACTCACTCCCCCGGCCACGGGCCATTCCCAGGCTGGGCTAAGTCCCATCACAGGGGATGTGTCCGGTTTTTCATTATCTTCAGAGTTCCCTTACTTTACTTCTTTTTGCTGACTGCCTCATAAAGAAGCGATTGAATGTGGCTCTAACTTCTTTGGTCATCACAATCAGAAACTAGGTAGTTTCTGTTATCTGTCATCTGTCTTTCCCCCTGGGAAGGTAAGCTCCGTACACACGTGGCCGTGCTCGGTTTCTCTCTATGTCTGGCACCGTGACACGCGTGTAGTCGTAGTAGTAAATAAATGGGTAACCAGTTAATGAATGGTGATGCATTCATTGAATTACACTGATGTGTAATGTAATTAACTCGCTAACGTATCTGCTATTACTTCTACGCCATAGAAGTTGGTTGGCCTGGACAGCAATATTCTTTTTGTCCTACTTGTCAGACTTCTTCTGAACATTGGAGTTGTTTTCTGGGGACTCGGAAATCTGGTTGCTGGAATGCACAGCCCATTCAAAGTCTCTAGGAGCCACATACCTGAGTGTGGGGGCCCCTCTGAATCACTCATCCCGATGTCCTGGCTAATGACGCATGTGTGAGGAGCTATACGATGTCTATTGTCCTGCTCCCCCTGCTCGAATGGGGCACCGTGCCCAACTCAGAGCTCAGCAGTGTTTCCTGTCTTCATGATTGTCTGAGGGATCCAGGCGGCAGGTGGATTAGGGCGCTTCTGAGCCAGCCTGCCTTTTGCCCCAGCGTTCTCCAGGCAGGAAACTGCTGTCCAGTATCTGACCATTTAATATTTGATGAGATCCAGTGCAAATTACTAAAGTCAGTTCCCCTCAGCAAAAAGTGTTCCTGGTCCTGCCTCTCCATCCTGACGCGGGATACCAGGGGCCGCCCCCATCCCGCATTTCTGTCTGGACCAATGTCAGCCAGTCCAGAGCTACATGGTTCCATTCTCGGTGCCTGAAATGAAGGGGCACAGAGCAGGTGCGTAACGAAGTTGGAACAGGTGACCACACAGATCAATAACTGAAGTTTGCTTTGTGGTTTGGCAGACCCAGTGGACTCTGCTCACACGTGGCTGGAGGCTTATTTTCCAGGACACCTGGCTGTGTAACCTGCTATAACTGCAATCTGGCTTGCTGATAATGTCTCCTGCCACCACAGGAAAGATGCTTCATTCATGTGTTTATTATTTGTGGATGAAATGGATAAAAATGCAGATTCTTTAAAAGGTCTTTCAATGGGGTCCCCTATCCCTGTATCCAAGTAGATCTGTGTTTCTCAAGTGTGCCCTGGTCCATCGACCACGCCAGTGGAATCACCTAGAATGTTTACTAAACATTCTAAACCCATCTGTGCGAATGTGATCTAGGAATCTACATTATTCACAAGCACCCAGGGGATTTGGGTTTAGGTTAGCATTTCCAAAACCACTGAGTGGATATTTTCTTGTTGCCTTGACACTAGCCTTTAAATATAAACCAGTAACTGTCAGAAATCTGTATAAAGATAAAACCTATTTACTTGGTTGTAAAAGAAAATCTCAAACATAGAAGGCCTAGCTGTGAATCATAATGAAAGGGTCTAGGCACAAGAACAGCTCTCTGTGGTAGGCAGCGAGCTCAGCATTTGCCCAGTGCTGCCACGGGGTCCCTGTGATGTAGTCAGGCTGAGCACCCCACAGCCACATCTGTCCTCAGAAGCGCCAGCAGCAGGAGTGGGCGGAGCCATTACACAGCAGTGAGCATCCCCCTTCTCCACTGCCTGGATTCCAGGGACCCTCCAAACAACCCCTGACTTACACAGGAAGGGATCATCATCACCTTCCCAGTCCAAGGAAGAAAATGTGGGTCAAGAGCATTAGTGGCTCGCTCAGCTCCTGCAAGGACACACACAGATGAAATCCAGACTTCAGATCCAGTTCTTCTGGCTTCAGATCTCCTCTTCTCAACATGTATCCCTTCTGTCTTCCAGGGAGCTGAATAATTAAAGGGGAAGCTGGTGGAAACGCTTAATTTGCATTTCTGTCACCACTCATGTGGATGGTGAACTGTAGTTCCTTTCAGAGGCTAAGATTTATAACATCCTTGAGAAGCCAGGCAATTTCCGCCTTCCCCCCAGTTTTCTTTGTTCACAACTTAAAGCAGATGACAGCGAGAATTTCTCCTGAATGCCCAAATTTGACCATCTACTGAGACTAGCCCATACTTTCTACATTAGCTTTAGAAACTTCCTCCATCCTTGTTTGCCTAAAATGCCCCTTCAGTACAGGACTTGTCTAGCAATTTAAGGCTTTTGTGTGGCCATTCCACCCCCCTGCAAACCCCACACTCCAGCTGACTCTATGTTCTGTTTTCTAAGGGGGCCATGGAGCCTGAGGTCCTTTGGTAACTCAGTCGAGCCCATGAGCCAGTGATGGCCCTGGAGGGGCAGCTCTCTGTTCTGGAAACAAACCAAGGCACTGCTTTGTGCTCGTCTCAACCTACCAAACAGTTGTGATGATCCACTGCAAATGTTTAAAATGCTTCTATAGGATACAAAGTAACATATGCACGCTGGGGGTGTGAGATCTTTGTGCTTGAATCTCAACTGCATCACAGCTCTGTACCTGGGGGCGTTCTGTCTCCCCTCAGTCAAGATTTTCTTGCTTTATGAAACAAGCTTGATTATCAGATTATCAGATTATCTTCCTTGGAGAATCATAACCAACATCAGGGACAACGGAAGCATTCGTGGAAGAGTCACTGTGACTGTTACCCGTACGACATCCTCTCTGGGAGCTGCCGAGAGCCTATGACCCAAATGATGGAAAACTAAATACAGCACTGTTCATATCTGATTTCTAACAGCTTTATGAAGAGATAATTTATACACCACGCAATTCGTCCATCTGAAGCTCACAATTCAACAGTTTTAGCATATTCAGAGCTGTGCAGTGTTCACTCTGATCACTTTAAGAACATATCTTCACACCAGAAAGAAAGCCGGTACCCACTGACAGGCAGTCCCCCGGCCCCTAGCAACCACGAATCTGCTTGCTGCCTCCCTGGGTTTGCCTGTCCTGGGAGCTGCCTGTCAATGTGGGCCTATCATACGTGCCTTTTGTGTCTGGCTTCTTGCACCAAGCATTATGTTTTTAAGGTTCAGGCCTATTGTAGTGTGTGTCTTGTTTTTATGGCTGAGTGACACCCATTGCATGGCTACACCACCCATCAGGGATGGACATCTGGTTTGCTTCCACGTTGGGGCTATTAGTCATTCTGCTGTGAATCCTTGCACAAATGTGTGTGTGGACAAATTTCTCTTAGACACGTACCTGGGAGTAGCATTGCTGGATCATGTGGAATTACATTTAAACCTTCAGGGAACGTCCAGACCCGTTTTTAAAGCGGCTGTGCCTCATTTAGTATTTAATAATATAAGTGTGCGATGGATTCCGTACTATATTGTACTATATGTATAAACATTCAATATCTATATAAAATTCTATCCCTTATTTTAAAATTTTTCTTCTATTCATCACTTTAATCTCTGAAGGCTTGCATGCAGACGCATGATTTTGTAATGAGAGCAGATTTTTTTCATCTGTCTCGACACATTTACATCTGTTAATATTGATATATCGACACCTGTACATGGAAGATAAGTAGTTGGAGCTTTTCCTTAATACCGACCCTTCTCTCTGATTTTTTTGAACTCTCTGCTTTCCTTAAAGTGCTATCTAATTCATATTCCCCTGCATAATATTGCCACCTTTAAAGCACATTTCAGAAGTTGAACTATAAAGCAGTTGTAGTAGGACAAAGACGAGATTTTCAGGAGGACTTTGGGTCTCTTTAAACACATCCTTCGGAAAATCGAATTCCATTAAGATTTATGGGCGGCATAGCCGGCTCCTTGAGGACAAGGGGCAATGATTCAATCATCTTGTTTCTGTGATAGGCACCCAATAAATGTTTGTTAGATGAATGACTCATTTTGCTCGATAAACCTGTTTGGGGAGAGCATTTTAACGCTGAAGAAGAAAATCTCTTTAGAGGGGTCTCTTCTGTTTCACTCCCGCCTGATGTTGGTCTTCACACCGCTGGGTTCCTCTCTGTTGATGTCAGCTCTTTATAGAAGTTCACTAATACTGGCCTCTCTTTTGTGTCTCTTTGAGAAAAAAAAAATTATAGGGAAAGATGTTAGCACACTGAATTTAAAAAACCTCAGAACTGTTAAATGTCAAAGAATTAAATTGATACCTTCTATTCTGGTTATACTCAACAATTCCTCATAGAGATATTGGTAGTGAGGCCAATGTAAAGGCTTTCAGTAAAAATGAACCCAAGGGAGCCTTTCAGCAGAGCCGGGTTGACCTTAGAGATACTGGTCCCTATAAATTCAGGTGTGGCCTCCACGGTCACTCTGAGCACTTACAGCCCAGGGTTCACAGCTCCAACATCTCACAGAACGCTTGCAAGATCGTATGCAAACTCTCCCAGGACTCATAAAGGAGCTCAAAAGCAGACTCTTTAAATAAGTAGAAAAGAAGTTTATTAAAAGAATATGGGAAATCTCTGAGAATCTCCAGAAGGGAAAGGGAAGTGAGTTTGAAGGCTCTGCAAGCAGGGACATAAACCTCACCTCTGAAGCAGTTTCGTGAAGACCGTCATTTCCAACCCCCTTGTGCAAAGACCTCACAGTTTTGACACCCCTGGGCAGGACAAGGGCAGTGACGTCTGAACTATTGTTTAGTAGTTTTATAAACAAGACCTTGTAAACGAGACCCAGCAGCTTCCATGGTTGCTGTCAACAACATGGGTCCTACTTAGCTGTCACCTCAAGCCTTGGGAAATGCATCTCATTGAAGGAACGTCGATCATGTGCCCATACTGTAGCTTTAAGGGAGTCCGCAAGAAGAAATGCCCAACCTGTGATCCTGTAATAGGAGTCAGACTCTCCCAGGGGTGAATTCCCTAAACAGCAATGAAATGATTGAGATGTCAGTGAGCCAAACAAGTGACAAGTGCCACCATAACAACATAATTTTAAAAAATAAAACTGAATGGGTAGGAGTTCTGGAGAACTAACTCTCCTCCGGAAAGCAGTTACAAGCTCTGGAAGTATATTATATAAATCTGCTACAAATATGTACAGTCGACCCTTGAACAACATGGGTTTGAGCCATGCAGATCCACTTATACACAGATTTTTTAATATAAAAACAGTACTATAAATGTGTTTTCTCTTCCTTATGATTTTCTTAATAACACTTTTTTTCTCTAGCTTATGCTATTGTCAGAATACAGCATATTATACATAAACATACAAAACATATGTTAATCAACTGTTTAATGTGATTGGTAAGGCTTCTGGTCAACCTTAAGCTATTAGTAGGGTTGGGGTGAGTCACACGTGGATTCTCAGTTAGGTTCCCCTAACCCCTGTGTTGTTCAAGGATCAACTATATATATCTGTTATATTTATATATATTAGTTTATATTAATATAAACAATACAGGACACAACCAATAGCAGGCAGGAAGTAGACGATCTTCAAACACTGAAAAAGGGACCACACTCAGTGAAATCCACATTTATAATAATCTTTTCTGAGCGCTTCCTCTATTCCTTGTGGTATGGGACAGTAAGAATTGAAGCAAAGGGCTGCAGTCATGAATTTGGATATTAAGGAATAGGATTTGGGGTTTCCAGAGGGGCAGGAGGAATTAGGGGGCAGGGACAAGTCAGAAACCAAGGAGCCATAATGGGGAACCCCAATATCTGTGTAAACTGCTGACCCCTGAACCAAGTCTAGCTTTCAGCTGCTACCCACTGAAGATGATTAAAAGTTTAGGGATTGAAGCTCAGCAAGTCATGGTGTCCCAAAAATAGCAAGTTACCTAAAACATGGTGAACATTAAACTCTAAACACTTGGCGCTTTCCACGGATCCATCCCGTGAATGTGTATAACCGTGCATCCACAGTTCAAGGTGATCCACCAGCACAGAAATCAATCCTCTTCAGAGGAAGATGACAGGATCCAGAGTCTCTATCAACACTCTCCACTGTACCCAAGAAAGAAGAAGAAAACCATGCAAGGTTGTAGCAAAGTGAAACTCACCAGCAAGAAACACATGACGATGAACCCCGACATGACCCAGATGTGTGGATGATCCAAAAAGAACTTGAAATCAGCTATTAGAAGGGTCTATGTCTTCAAGGAAAAGATGGTCTTGATGAGTGAACAGACAGTGGAAAGGACCAGCTCACATTTCAGGAACAAAGGAGTACACGTTCTAAAGTGAGAAATTCACTGCTTAAGAGCAGACTGAGAAAGCAGAAGGAAACATTTTTGGTATTTGAAAATGAATCAAGCTGAAGAAAAGAGAGGTAAAATATTGGGGAAGACACAGCCTCAGTAATACATGGAATAATGAAAAGTAAACTAATATACGTGAAATTAGAGTACCAGAGGACACCATATGATACCTAGAAAAGCTCATATCACACTTGTGGATAAATCATGGGCCAAAGACAAAAATCATTGAGGCGCCTGGGTGGCACAGTCGTTAAGCGTCTGCCTTCAGCTCAGGGCGTGATCCTGGCGTTATGGGATCGAGCCCCACATCAGGCTCCTCCGCTATGCCTGCTTCTTCCTCTCCCCACTCCCCCTGCTTGTGTTCCCTCTCTCGCTGGCTGTCTCTATCTCTGTCAAATAAATAAATAAAATGTTAAAAAAAAAAAAGACAAAAATCACAAGGGAAACTAAATTATTTAGAACCGAATGACGGTGAATATCCAGCATGTGAAGGGTCGTGTGTGTGCTGCCAAAGCAGTGTTCATAGCATTAAATGTTTATGTTAAAAAAGTAGAAAGTCTTAGAATCAGCAATCTACGCTAGCACCTTAAACAGCAAAGAAAGAAAGAGCAAATTAAATCCAAATTAAAAGAAGGAAAGGAATAATAAAGAGGAGAATCAGTAAAATATAAAATGGACAATAGAGAAAATTTGCAATGCCAGATATTGGTTCTCTGAAAGGATTAGTAAAGTTGATAAACCCTTAGCAAGACTGATCACCTAAAAAAACGGGAGAGGGAGAAAACACATATTATAAATATTAGGAACAGAAAAGGAAGTGTTTGTAGATCCAACAGAGATTAAAAGGAAAATAAGGGGAAACTATAAACAAATTTGTGTCAATAAATTCTACAGCTTATATGAATTGGATGAATTCCTTGAAAAACATACCTACACAGAAGAACTAGAAAATCTGCACAGCTCTATTGTGTATTAAGAAGACTTAATTCACCGTTAAAAGCATTCTCAAAAAGAAAACTTCTGGCCACAATTGTTTGACTGGTAAATCCCATTAAACCCTAAAGGAATAAAAACACAAAGCATACACAAACTCATTAACTTCAGGGTGAAAGAATAGGATACCTCTCAGCTTATTTTATGAAGCCTGTGTAAGTCTGACACCAAAAATGTTACCCAAAAAAAAAGGCAATTACTGACCGATATGTTGTTTTAAATTAACAAAATGTTAACAATCCAAATCCAATAATATGTAAAAAGAACCAAGTACAGTTTCTTCATGACCAAATAGGACTTACTCCATGAATGCAAGGCTGATTTAATGTCTGTAAATCAATGAAGGACGGTCGCCTAGGTGGCTCGGTCGGTTGAGCATCTGACTCTTGGTTGAGGCTCTGGTAGTGGTCTTGGGGTCCTGGGTCGGCTCCGCGTTGTGCTCAAGGTGGGGTCTGCTTGGGATTCTCTCCCTCTATCCCTCCCCCTGCTCTCGCTCTCTCTGTCTCACTCAAATAAAGTAAATAAAATCTTTTTAAAATAAATAAGTTTTAAAAAATCAATGAAGGGACCCACCACATTAACAAAGAAGAAACGTGTTAGGATTATTATCAAGACATGAGGAAAAAAGAAAACTCTCAGCAAACCCAGAATAAACGGGAGCTTCTTCAGTTGGAGGAAAGATAGTTGCATAAAAGGTGGAGTCAATATAAATATTAAGATTAGGTAAAAGGTGGGACATCAACCCTCGCCATTCCTAGTTAACATTAGAGTGGAGGTTAGCCAATAATAAGGCAAACAAGACAAATAAAGAACATCGAGGTTAAAAACGAAGAACTCTATTCTGTTTATTCTTGGACCGAAAGATTATTCACACGGAAACCTAAGGAAAGTACAAAACAAATGCTAGAACAAATAATGGCATTTACCAAGGCCAGGGCCCTAGCAAAATATATAAAAACCAATTGTATTTCTTTAGACCATTGATGAACAATTGGGAAATGTTAATCCCCATCACCTACTTCACCCATTCCCCTGACGCCCTCCCCTCGGGCAACAACCAGTTTGTTCTCTGTACTTAAGAGTCTATTTCTGGGTTTTGTGTGTTTGTTCATTTGTCTTTTTTTTTAGATTCCACATATGCATGAAATCCTATGCTGTTTGTCTTTCTCTCGCTGACGTATTCCATTCAGCGTAACATCCTCTAGGTCCATTCACATTGTCGCAAATGGCAAGATTTCATTCTTTTTTGTGGCTGAGTAAGATTCCAATGTGTGTGTGTATCTATGAATGTGTGTATACATGTACACATATGCGCATATACATACAGGTACCTACATATATATGTCACACCTTTATCCACTCATCTGTGGATGGACACGGGCTGCTTCCATGTCTTGGCTACTGTTCATAATGGTGCCGATGTCTCTTCAACAACAGGTTTTCATCTCCTTTGGGTAAATACCCAGGAGTGGAATTACTAGATCATACAGTAGCTCTATTTTTAACTTTCTGAGGAACCTCCCTACTGTTTTCCACAGTGGCTGTGCCAGTTTGCATTCCCACCAACAGTGCATGGGGATCTCCTTTTTTCTACATCTTCGCCCACACCTGTTATTTGTAAGTGGGTTTTAAACATCTCAACAGCACTGTCAAATCTCTACCCTGAGAACCCCAAGTATTGCTCCCAGGAATTAAAGAGTGACATAACTAGGTACTAGTGACATGAGCAGGTGATGGGAACTTCAATATTGAGATGTTAATCCTCCCCAGACTGAGATGTGATCTCAGTGCAACCTCAGTCAAAGCCAATACTATTGAAAGCAATCTCGGTTTTTAGACAAACTGACAGGAAGATTCTAAAGTATATGTGAAAATGCAAAGAACCTTGGAAGAACCAGAACAATCCTGAGAAAGAGCAAAGTTGGACAGCTCACACTCTCTGATGTTTTCCCCAGTCGCAACCCCAGAATCCACCATGTCTTCAAGGATCCCTGTCTCCCCTTAGGGGGATGGTATTTGGAAGCCCAGATGCAGGCACTGGGCATGCACGTGGCCGGCTCCTCTGAGCAGGCAGAGTGAGTACACGCGCGTCTGAGATGATCTTTGCATCTCCGTTAGGCTAAGCATGAGCTCATGCTGCTGTCTCTGACGATGGGTGGTCCCAGCCTCCCCTCCCTTTACCTGCACACGGTATTTCTAATCTCCATTCAAACACTTCCTCTTGGAATCACAGATAATTTGGAAGACTGTTGTTTAATCTCCAGGTACTTGGGGATTTTCCAGAAACCGTTCTGTTATTGATTTCTAGTTTAATGTCATTATGGTCCAATAACACACTTGGTGTGATTTCTGTTCTTACAACGTTTGTTAAAGTCTGTTTTATGGCCCAAAGTCTAGTCTATTGTAGTGAACATTCAGTGTGCACTTGAAGAGACCATGCACTATGCTGTTGTTGACTGGATACAATCTGACCTTAAGACAGTGTGGTTTTGGTATAACAGTAGACCGGGGTTTCTCAGTCCCAGCGCTACTGATATTTGGGGCCAGGCGGCTCTTTCCTGTTGGGAGCCCCCTCATGAACTACGGGATGTTTTCCCACACCATCTCTGACTTCTTCTTTTTTTTTTTAATTTTTTTTTATTATATTATGTTAGTCACCATACAATACATCCCCGGTTTCTGATGTAAAGTTCGATGATTCATTAGTTGCGTATGACACCCAGTGCACCATGCAATACATGCCCTCCTTACTACCCATCACGTCTATCCCATTCCCCCACCCCTCTCTCCTCTGAAGCCCTCAGTTTGTTTCTCAGAGTCCATAGTCTCTCATGGTTCATTCCCCCTTCTGATTACCCCTCCCTTCTTTATCCCTTTCTTCCCCTACCGATCATCCTAGTTCTTATGTTCCATAGATGAGAGAAACCATATGATAATTGTCTTTCTCTGCTTGACTTATTTCACTTGACATTATCTCCTCTAGTGCCATCCATGTCACAGCAAATGTTGAGAACGCGTTCTTTCTGATAGCTGAGTAATATTCCATTGTATATATGGACCACAATTTCTTAATCCAGTCATCTGTTGAAGGGCATCTCGGTTCCTTCCACGATTTAGCTATTGTGGATAATGCTGCTATGAACATTGGGGTGCATATGGCCCTTCTCTTCACTACGTCTGTATCTTTGGGGTAAATACCCAGTAGTGCAATGACTGGGTCATAGGGTAGCTCAATTTTTAACTTTTTAAGGGACCTCCACACTGTTTTCCAGAGTGGCTGTACCAACTTGCATTCCCACCAACAATGTAGAAGGGATCCCCTTTCTCCACATCCTCTCCAACAATTGTTGTTTCTTGCCTTGTCAGTTTTTGCCATTCTAACTGGCATAAGGTGGTATCTCAGTGTGGTTTTGATTTGAATTTCCCTGATGGCTAATGATTTTGACCATCTCTGACTTCTACCAGTAGCTGCCCCTCCCCCAAGTGAGGTAACCCACACTGTCCCCGGACATGGGGTGTCCCTTGGGAGGCAAGAGATCCCGGGTTAAGAAACACTCAGAACACGTCAACGCAGCAGGAAAGTGACCCTGAGCACCACACATGAGACTCCGCTCATGCAAAGACACCAGGAAGAACAGGAGGAGGCAAGTCACAGGCCAAAGGAAAATGCTGCTATCTGACAAAGGATCCGAACACAGAATACACAGAGAACAGAACAAAAATATGAAGCCAAATAATCCAGTTTTTATAATGGGGCAGTTGAAAAGTCATGGCACAAAGAAGATACAGAGATGGAATGAAAAGCCAACTCCAGCAAGACACACCACTGCGCCTGCGGCTGGAAGGACAGCACGCATTCCCGCCGACGGTGTGGGGCTGCAGCAAGCACGGAGCGGACTGACTTGTGTGCCGGAGGTCTGCACATCCCACCTCCACCAACTTGGTTTCCAGGAATAAAAATGGAGTGGGTATTTATTGCTCCGTTCTGGGATTTCTATTTTAGGGGGAAAATCTCTTTTTTATTCTTTTCAAAAATTTTTAAACAGTTGAAATGTTTTGTTGAGACAGAATCTCACAGGGAAAAATGGGGCCCCATCTGGCAGCCCCCTCCCCTATCGGCTTCTCACCAGATGAGACATCTCAACCAAACTCCAGAGGAGAACATCCAGAGCCACTACGCTGGGTCTCCCTCCCCCGATCCAGGCCTTCTGACGACAAATGAAATGTAACGTGTGTTACCGTTAACCAAGTGCTCGCCCTGTGCTGGGCCCCACTCTGCGCCCATCCTGTAGAATAATCAGTGATATTCAGTAAACTACATGTTAAGTCCTGTTACCACAAGCTGCACTTTGCAGATGCTCACTGAGAGTAGAAACTGTCTGCAAGGACACATGGGCTCCAGCGGGGTGTGAACACAGGCTGGCCTCCCACACGTGCGCTCCGGAGAACGAACTGCTGTGTGCACTGAGGGACTCCATCACCTGACGCGGGGCCCAGCGTGCATGCGGTGCTGTGTTCACTCTGGAGGGCTGTTCCCGCCACCCCCTGGGGGCCCAGCACACATGCAGTGCTGCGTTCACATGGAGGGGGGCTCTTTCCACCACCTCCTGGGGTCTCTTTCCCACAGCATCCTCTCACTTTCTAAAAATACATTGACCCATCCCCCAAAACTCACAACTTTTCTCAAATTACCCCTGTGCTCTCCTCTTCAGGGACAAATTCAACAAATGATTCAGAATGGTCACTTACGCTATCACTTTGTCACCTTTACTGCCATCTGGTTTCTGCCCTAAATCCACAAAAACCATTTCCCTGGTGGTGTCTGTGACCTCGGATGGCTCTGTCTGGGGCCGTTCCGACCTCGCTGACTCCAGGACGTCTGCAGGTGGACCTTCCTTTCCCTCTCTCTGGCTCCCCTGTGGTGACCCGTGACAGTGCTCCATGTCCTCCTCCAGCCTCGGGGCTCAGGCCTGTTCCAGCCTCCAGCCTCCTGTCCCTCAGACAAGCCGTCAGGAAGATAGGAAATAGTCACGATTGAGCTATATGTGAAAATCTATTTCTCCCCCTAGCAACTAGGATCCCAAAGTAGGAACTGTCAGTTTGAGGGAATAACTAAGGGGCTTTGAGGGCATTTCAGAATGAGATGGGATTCCTAGGATGGTTTCTATGGAGGAACAGGGCTGTCCTGGAGTGAGAGTCCCGGGGGCTTGGGGGCGCGTGTTCTGTGCAGGAGAAGGCACCTGCTGCCAGCTTCTAACCCCACCTGTACTCCTCAGACTTGGGTCCTGATTTTCAGCCTCCAGGTGTGTGATTTATATGGACAGCTGGCTTTCTGGGACATGGCAGTATTGTAAAAAGCTAAACCGTTACAATATAAAAAATTCTATTAAGCCTAGTGACACTGAAGGGGTTTTTTTTGAACTATTTAAAATATATGGTAATGAAGGACCATACTTTTGGGAGTCTTTGCTTCTATGACTCAGCAGCTACGGTCTTGAGGCTGAAAGCCCGGATTCTGGACAGACTGCCGGCACAGTCTAGCTCTGCCACGCATCTGTGTGAGCCTGCACCGATGACTCAGTGTCCCGTTTGTGCGACGGCAAATGCTTGCAGGACATCCAGCGCAAGAGTTGTAGCAAACGTTAACCATCATGAGTCAACATTTAAGACAAAAAAATGCATTTAGCTTTCTACAGTGGCAACTGTCCTGTAAATGGCGTGCCCAGCTTTGGAAGAAAGAGATCACAGGGAGTTAGAAAACGTGTTTGAAACATAGAATCACAAACACAGAATCACTCAGGTGTGAGTGCCATCCAAAAGCCCCCCAAAGGGTCATTTGCTCTCATTTTGAGGACATCTCTTCACTCACTGGCCCAGAGCTGAAACCATGGAGACAGAGACAGACACAAGTCTTTCTTTTAGAGGCTCTCAGACCCTTCATCTGAGAGTGCTGAGACGATGAGTTAGTGGTATTAGTCAGAAAGGGAGCTATTATATTGCAAGAAAATAAGAAATCAGTACCAACTGGCAGAAATGCAAGGTATGAAATGAGCCATTTCAAGGAAATAGAAGGAGAGGGAAAATGCAGAAAGGTTACATTTTTTGCAAAGTCAGAAGTGAGGCCAAGAGCCTAAGTCAGAGGTTTTGCCAGAGGCTACCGGGCTCCTGCTCCCGCATGCAGTGCTGGACTAAACACACACAGACACTGGCCAGGTGAGGCCAGCTGTGTGCACGTGCCCCCCCCCCACTTGTGCAAGCCGTCCTGAGCCCCACACACAGCATAGTCCTGGGCGTGGTCCGTCAGCATCTGGCTGCTCTCATCGACTCTGGCTACTTCCTGCCGCACCTACAACAGGTGGCCACGCCTGGTGGTTTGCTCACCTGTCTTCCTGGCAGTCAGACCTGGCACCTGCCAGCCGGGAGCAGTGGGATCAAACCAGGAGTCCAGGCAAAGAGTCACTACTCCCCGTTAGCTGCCAAAATGACAAAATTAGAACCGGCTGTATGACAGCTAATTTCTTCCTTTTTTCGTTTTGTTTTGTTTTGTTTTTTGAGTGAAGGGAGCTGGAATGTGTTACACACCTGGTTTTAAGACAAAAATTGCCATGATAATAATTTACAATATAAATTATATTCTACTAATATGTAAAAGTATTATTAATATTAGCTGAAATACTGACTTTAAATCTGTAATAAATGGGCTCTGCTTAATCAGAACTTAGAATTGAGCCCCAGTTTTTCTCTGCTGGTACATTTTTACAGAAAGAAGTAAATCACAGAGAAAACAAATTATATCAGGAATTTACTTTGTAAAGCAAGGAACAAACTTTTAACTGGCTGTGGAACCAGACTTAGCAGCCGAGTATTTCTACCCGTTTCTACACACGGGCCTGTGCACTGATACTATTTCATGTTCCCACTGTGATCCAAACGAGGAAAGAAGCTTCAGTAAATCTGGTCTTGCAATTCCAGTTTTTGATCAAATAGAATGAATTTTTACTCTATTATCAAAAGATTGTCCACAGAACTTGAAACAGAGAACTCAGTGGGCCAGAAGTTTAAGCTAAGTTGATCTTTCTGCCTGCCAGACGCTCTCACAGTTTTCCCATCTTTAAACACAGTAGAGCAGAGCCTGAAGGGGGTCAGAGAACGTTGGTTTTTGAGGTCATTTGGAGGCACACGTCCACCGTGATGGTGAGGCAGGGCGGACCTCCCAGCCTGCTCTTTCTCCCTGTGCAGTGCGTGACCTACACTACTGTGCATGAGTTACAACGGAAGGCAAGCCTTTTGTTTTTCCTTTTATTTTTCTGAGTGTGTCAAATTGCCAAAAGCTAACATGATTTTTATGAGATTCTCAGATTTTTTTTATTTTAATGTTTTTTATTATGTTAGTCACCATACAGTACATCCCTGGTTTCTGATGTAAAGTTCGATGATTCATTAGTTGCTTATAACCCCCAGTGCTCCATGCAATACGTGCCCTCCTTACTACCCATCACCAGTCTATCCCATTCCCCCACCCCCTCCCCTCTGAAGCCCTCAGTTTGTTTCTCATAGTCCATAGAGATTCTCAGATTTTTGGCTTAAATTCAGAAGCCATGTGCGCTGCTCGGCTATGTGAGTTACAGTGTTTTTCGGCACCTTTTTGTTAATGTGGAATGATCCTAACTTCATTACCTGGCCACAGTCAGGTCTCAAAGCAGCTTTGTAAAGAGCATCCCCTGTTACTTCTGATGACTGTGCATTTGAAAGTGAGCCTGCAGAGTGTGTACCTAAGGCCAGGATGGCCACCAAAAGACACACATTCAGCTGGAAACTTTCCAACGGCCTCTCGGCGCGGGTTGGAATGACCCTCATCTGCTCTGCCCCTTCTGTGCATGTTCACAGAACGCCTTTTCTCTTCGTTTCTTTTCTCTTCTAGCCAGAGCTACCTGCAAGCTGCAAGCGACGTGCCTGCCGGCCACAGCCTGGACCCCTCGGCCAGCTACAACTCCCCGAAATTCCGCTCCCGGAACCAGAGCTACATGAGAGCCGTCAGCACCCTGAGTCAGGCCAGCTGTGTGAGCCAGGTCAGGAATTCCTTCCCCCCCGCTCCCTCGGGTCTGCTCTCTAAAGCCATGTCCCTGCAGCCTGCTGGGGCAAGGCCATGAGCAGATGTGAGGTTCCTGCCTGGAACCCTCTCCGACCGCACACCCGGGAACCCTGTAACACTGAGTTCTCGACACCTGTGACGGCATCCCCCTGATGCTGGCCTCCTCTGAATCAGGGATGACGTCTCAGCCTGCTTTGCTGACTTAGCTCAGGCTGTCTTCCTTTCCCCAGGAGGTTTCTGCAGGGAAACGGGGCAGGTCCATGACAGCCAGGGTCTGACGGCGGTGGCTTTCCATCCCAGCCCTCTCCGGAAACTCTGATGGTCCAGTAAGAAGAGCTGAAAATAATCCAGGGTGCAGAGTTGCATTTGCCAGGTGCGCAGGCGCAGAGGTGTGGCTGCCGGAGAGGCAGGGAGCCCAGCAGGCTTTCCCATCCTGCTTTGAACTTTTCAAAGAGTACGCCAGAGCAAAATGAGCAGTGGCTGGCGCTTCTAATCGCCATATGCTGTGGATCGATAAGAATTGAATTCTTGAATTTTTAATTAAACAGGTTGCTTACTAATTTTAGCTGCCTTTAAAAACAGTGCTGAGGCTCACCGCGAGTGTCTCAGGCTTACACCTAATGCTTTCTTGCACTTCCTGCAGAGTAGTGGCTAAGGTGCGGCCTGGGCAGAGCCCGACTCCCTTCCCCCCGCCTCTGCCTCCTGAGCCTAGGGTCCCTTAACCATCGTGAACTTCTCTTTCCTCATCCATGGGGAGAGGAAGGCTGCTGCATGGTATTGTAGGAAAAGGTGATGTAACACATTCACAACACGGGCCAGGTGCCTAATGAATGTTGGATCTCGTTATGTAAAGAGTGACATATAGGCACTAAATGCCAGCCATGATTGTTACTATAGTAATAATAATGGTACTTGTAGCACGTAATGCTAAAAAGCACTCCTGATTACAGACTCATGCTATGAGCTTTTGGTGGCTTGCCAGGGGTTCAAATACGCTGAAGACTTATTTTGCCACAGGCTTTAAATACTTTATAAAGCAAGAGTCTGTTTATTTTACAGTTTTTTCTCATCAGAAAGTTGCACTCTGGATTTTTCTACTGAACAATCTGGGTTTTTCCCTGTTCCACAACTGAAGAAAGACATGACCTCTTTCATCAACTCAAAGGCTATTTTTCTTTAAAAACAGGATTAGTTTTCCATCTATGGCAAAGAGAATGCCAGTGACCCTTCCCCCCCCCCTAAGATAAGGAAAGGACCATTCCTGACTCTGCACACAAGGGACATCCTGGACTCAGCACTGAACTCAGCCCCGGACAAACCAGGATGGTGGGTCGCGCTGCAGCCCGACCGCAAATGCCCCTGCAAATAACAATAAAAACAGCAATAGCAACTATAGATGGTCTGCGATTAGATAATTGTAATTATCTAATTAATCAGGGAAACATCCCATTTCAGCATAGACAAAGTCCAAGCTGATGTTAGGAGTTACTAAGTGAACAGTGTGCGCACAGAGGCGCCCTCAACCTCTCTCCCTGCCTCCAGGAGCAGGACCTTCCCCGCAGGCTTCTCCTGAGATGCTAGGTTCCCTTCCAGTTACAACAGCTGCTTTACCAAAATGCAACTTTAGAGTCAGATGTGACCCCACCAGGGTCTGCAGCAGGGGACAAGGTGATTTCACTGCAGACGGGTGACTCCTGCAGGCTTTGCTTTCTTTCTTTATTTTTTTATGAGTAGAGTTGACCCCCGATGTTGCATTAGATTCGGGTACACAGCAGAGAGATTGGACCCCGTTATGCATGGTGTGTGCTCACCCCAGTGTAGCTACTCTGTGCTCTTTCCATCACGGTTACAATGTAGCAGACCTTCCTGTGCCTTCCATTCCCCTCATTCGTTCCATTACCAGAAGCCTGCAACTCCCACTCCCTTCACCCATTTCAACCGCCCCCCACCTCTCTCCCCGGCAACCATCAGTTTGTTCCCTGTGTTTGTGGGTCTGATTCGGCTTTTCATTTGTTCTCATTTGCTCTCAACAAACAGGTTTCCCCTGAATGCCCAGCACAGCTCTTCAGATGCTCCCGTGAAAGCCACCAGCTTCCCTAGTTGCCCTACATAAGCCACGCACTGCCCTCAACACCATGTTTTTAGTGAACCCAAGCTGGGGTTTCCAAAACTACGTCGGCAAAAATCACATGTCCCCGTACCATTTTCTGTCTGAAAAGATTCGTCATTGTAAATAAGAGCAATTGCAGACAAGTTGGGTGTTGGGGGTTTTATTTATTTTGATGACTTCGACATTTGGAATTGCAGGTCATTCTGATTGATGAGTTCTATGATAGGACTTTACATTGAACTCAGTTTTTAATTCTAAAAAAAAAAAAAAATGTTACTTACAATAACCCTGCCACCCTGGCAGTGAATGGGGCCGTTTCACCCCTGGAAACAAATCTGTAGTAATTCCATATGCAACCCTGGCCAGTGTGACCCACCAATCCCAGGAGAAGCAGGTAGTTTCCAGTAACAGAGCACAATGCATTTGGGGTGGTGCCTCTGGGAACCCCTCAGTGTCCCTGAGATACTCCAGTTGGTGGCTAAAGCTGGTAGAAGTTCACTCTTCAATATTCAACATTCGCTCAGGTGCAGAAATGAAATGAAAAGTCTATCCGAGTTCTTATGAGACTTGCTTGTCAGTAAGCCATGCTGTGATTTGAACTTGAGTCACTGGACTCAGGTCTGGCTTCTCTGAGTTCACGAACCTGAGAGGAGTCCCTGTAGGTATGTGGAGTGTCTGGACTGATGCCGTGGGATTGCCAGTGGGGGGCGTCTAGGATTGCAGTGGTGCACGGGATGTACACCTTGCCAGTGACCAGCTTGAGCGGGGGGATTTATCTTGAACCATACAGTTTCTTCCCTGGAGGAATCTTCTGGAAAATGCTAGAAATACACATCAATGTTGCTTGTGCAGAACCATGGATGTGGTGTGGAGCCAGTCTTGGTGCAGACGGCACATGTATCTGAGCTCGCTGGGCATCTCCTTTGTTGCTGGCCTTTCCTGAGCTCTCTGGGATGCACCAGCTCATCAGTTCATCTGACAGGACCCCAGACGGCGCTTTTACTCTCAGAGTGATGTTCCCTGCTGTTTCAGAGAGCACGGTGGACTTTGTTCTTGGTTGCACTGCCCCCCACGCATGCTTCAGTGCTCTGCCTTAATGTCTGTCTAGCTAAGTCTATGTGGTAGATGGAAGAATGCCCATGTTGTTCATATCTGGGAGACACACTTAGAGCAAGACTGTAAGACCATCTAATCTTCCATCATTTGATAAATAGTAGTGTGACAGTGGCGTGGCCTCCAGAGCCCGCAGGTCCCCATCCCTGTGATGGGCTCTGCCAGTTACTATCTGCAGGGGCCACCCGGCGGGGCATGACCACTGTGGTTTCCTGCCCGACACAATCCTCAGCCGTGTGCACTGGAGCTCCTTCCCAGCTGTGCAGGGACTTGGGAACACAGGGGAGCAAGACGCCCAGCAGCAAGGGAGGAACCGAGTCTCAAGACGGTCACCTGACAGCCAGAGCAGAGCAGAGATTCCTGTCTATGCCTGTCACATCCCAGTCGCCCACAGAGATGAGCAGACAGCACCCCAGCCACCCTCCTGTCCCCTCCATCTCCATCACACCGAGCAGCGTCCTTCCGTGTGTCACCTTGTTACATTCCCACACCCCACATGTGGAGAGCCTGTGTCCCACTCTAGAGGGGTCACAGAACCACGCAGACGCCAGCTGCTCACACGTACTGGCATTGCTGGGGTCAGACACGCCTTATGAGCCCTAGCCCTCTCCGGGCAAGCTGCGATGAGAGCCTTACTTATTCCCAGGGTGTGAAGGGGCAGGCAGGGCTAGGTCCCCAGACCTCCCCTTGGCTCCTCTCTGTGTGGAAGGAGGTGGAGGCTCTGGACAGAAGGTACACACACGGGGTCACTGGGGAGGCGTGGCTGAGCTGCTGTGGAGCAAAGGCGCCCGGAGCGTTAGTGGAATCACCCTATCGTTCCAGCGAGCGTCTGCAGACGCCCAAGACACGGCCTCCAGCCAGTGCGGAACGCCGTGCTCTGTCTCCTTGCTGTTCTCGCCCTTGGGACAGCTCCCAGCTCAGCCAGCCCAGCCTCCTGAGGTCACCAGAGCTGAGTCTCTGCATTTACTTTGTTTCCATTCATCCACGGTTGGGCTAATTCTGACAACCCGCCCTGTTTCCTGGAGCCAGGGGTATGGTGCTGGGGTCTGGAGGTGCGTGGAGGGTGGGACCCTCTGCGTCCTGGCTGAGGGAAGACATTTGCCTTCCCATAGCTTCTGACCATGCCCGCTGTCTCATGGTCTCCTTCTTTCTCTTTCTCTTTCTCTTTGAAAAGCTCTTCTGGCATGACCATAGCCTCCTTCTGTCATGCATCCTTTTTTAAAAACATTGTGGTAATATATCCATAATAAAATTTTCCACCTTAACCATTTTTAAGTGCGCAGGTCAGTGGTGTTCAAGACACTGACCGTCCTGTGCAGGCGTTTCCCCCCCTAGTCTGTCGCTAGAACTCTGGCAGAACTCCAACTCTGTCCCCACGGAACATGAGCCCCCTGCCCCCAGCCCCTGGCACCACCGTCTCAGTGTCTCTGCGGAATGGTTCCTCCAGGGACCGCACACGAGTGGAATCGCAGTGTCTTTCCTTGTCTGACTGGCTTCTTTCCCTCGGCATCCTGCCCTCCAGGCCCCGCCCCATCAAAGCAGGTATCGGTCGCTCCTCCGTGGGCAGGGCTGAGTAATAGTCCACCAAGTGAACGTGGGTCTGCAAACAGCTGTTCTCGTCCCTGCTTAGTTCTTATGGTCGATACCCAGACATGGCTGGGTCCTGCAGTAGTTCTTTTAATTTCTTGAGGACCTGCCACACTCTTTCCACAGCGGCCACGCCAGCCTCCATCCCACCAGCCACACACCAGGTCTGGGTCTCCATGGCCACGCCCCACCATGCCTGCTGTGGAACGCCACCTGTCGCAACCTCCGCCACGTGCAGGGCAGCCACCCTGTCACCCCCCCCAATTTTCCCAACGTTACCTGTGTTGGTTGCGTGGTGCCCACATTGTCCAGAAACAGGTCAGACTGCGTTTCTGAGTTTACGGTTCACAAAAGAAGACCAAAGAAGCTTCAGAGGACACGGATTGTTGCCATAACTTTGATGCCATTGGCTTAACATCCTCTTGCAATTTCCGGGGACTGAGCCATGGTTTGAGTCCCCATGTAAAATTATATCCACGTTTCCAAATCTTCCTTGGGCTCAGTGAACACATCAGCTCTCAGAGAGCAGGTCATTTTGGTTCCTCGCTGGACCCAAATTTGAGATTCTTCTCGACTACTTGTTATTTGCTTTGGGAGAAACAAGACACCTTCATTTCTAGAACCTCACCAATGTGTTTCTGTAGCTGTAAGTACCAGCTACAAGTGGTCCTTACCGAAATTTTGGTCTTTTGTTTGTAAAATGCAAGAGTACATTTAATGGTTTTCCCCTTCCAGGAGAGAGTGGGTTTGAGCAGGGTTCCCACTAAACCCTGCACCCAGTCGCAAGCCGCATCATGCAGATTTTGGCCTTTTCAGGCTGTCTAATATGGATCTTTGACATAAATGACATGAAACGATCTGAGGCTTTTTGGTAGAATTCCCCATATGGGAAAACTTGGAGTGAAAGAAATTTGTCATCAAAAATGCTGTGTTTCAAACCAGCATGTGTGCTTGTGATGTGTCCCGCTCTCCAGGGAGCTGAGGCTCCTGATGGGAGTGCCGTGGTTTTGTGGTTTACCTGTCCCTCTCCGACTTCAGGAACCCGTGACCCATTCAGGCTGACGCTCTCACCCGTAATTTCCCTCTGATCCTTTCTGCCAGCACAGCCCAGAGATTCTCCCCCTTATGCCATGGGTCCTTGTGGCCCTGGGCACCATCCTCCAACGTTTCTACCACCAGAGACCAGGGTTGGCACCCTCAGATTTGCCGAGTGAAAGGAGCCATTATTCTAGCGTGTCAGGAACCCAGGTGACCCCAGAGAAGGCCACATTCAGGTCTGCAAGTAGAGATTTTAGAAAAAATCATGTTTGTTTTCCTATTAGAGGGGAGATCAGATTCTTTCACCTGCTTTTACTCTGTGAACAATCAGAGGAAAATGACGAATCTGGTGTGTCAAAACATACTTGTCTGTATCTGTCGGTCAGCGTCACCCAGGGTGTGCAGGAGGCTGTGGGTGACACATTCGGATGTGGATGCAGCCAGAGCAGGAATGTGGCGGGGACCTCCATCGCAGCAGGGTGGGCTTGGCAGGGAGAAGCCACTGGGAAGTGGGACGAGATCTCAGAGTCCGGCCTGGACTCCTCCGAAAGCCCAGGGCAGGAGGGCTGGGACGGAGGACGATCTGGAGGAACGATGGAGACCACAGGAGGTGCTCCCTCCGCCCTGCGCCTCCTCCCTTCGTGCAGAACCTGCACTCACCCTCACAGCCTCACCCCGCAGACCTCTGCCCATCACCCCGTGAGCCTCCAGTCCTCAGCTGATCACTTTCAGCTTCTCATTCCTGAAATTCTCATCTCTCCTTCCACCCCATTCTGTCCAAGATGGCTTTGACACTACATTTCACTTCCCTGGATTCCCTTTTAAAAACACGAGGTTTGGCTCATGGGAAATGCTTGAGTATCACCCCTTGGGAACCTCAGGTAACGTGTGTCCCTGGCCAGAGTCGTCAGCCCCAAACGAAGGCCCTCCAGCCAGCCCGGCGGTCACGCGCATGTGTGCTCACGATCCCATCCCTGTCCAAAGCCTTGAGATTTATTTTAATACATTTGGAACTTTTAGGTTCCCAGGGTGACTCTATACCTGGAAATTAAATTGAAGGCTTACAAGTAATTCCTTTCCGCGCTAAACGATCAAAGGAGGCAAGTCTGCTTCTGTCCCGGGCCGAACAGCAACAGAGCTGGGACGCACGGGTTGATGCCTGTTGACATGGACAGAAACCCCGCCAGCCAGATGTGTGGTGGGTTTCCGTGACAACGCAAAGAAGCAGACTGAACGTGTGTTTATGTATGTGGCCTCCGCACCTAGAGCCAGCCGCTGCGAGCAGCCTGGAAATGTGACAGAGGCTCTGGGAACAGCACAGACAGGGTCTGGTGTCTGAATGCTGACCTTGTACACACACAGCGTCTCCCAAACCTAGCGGTCCTGGCCGCCACCCTGTCAGGCTTTCTGCGGGCTGCACAGAATTTCAGGAGCATCTTGGAATTGATGATTTTTCTTAGTGTTTGGTAAGAAATAACCCAGGAAGACATGCCTTAGGTAACAGATCCCCAAGCCAAACTCAAATGAACACTGCTAGAAAGACAGTGTATGAGGGTGGGGGTGAATTTTGTTCTCTCTTGTTCTTTGGTGACATGGCCACGGTGACATGGCCAGGTTTCACCACCGACTGTGTGTTGTTTTTCCAGATGAGCGAGGCGGAGATGAACGGGCAGTTCGAGTCGGTGTGTGAGTCTGTCTTTAGCGAAGTCGAATCCCAGGCCATGGACGCCCTGGACCTCCCCGGATGCTTCCGAACGAGGAGCCACAGTTACCTTCGAGCCATCCAAGCCGGCTACTCCCAGGATGATGAATGTATTCCGGCCATGACGCCCTCCAACACCACCTCCACCATCAGATCCACAGCAGGTAAAGGCGCCCTTTCTGACCTTCCTAGCGAGACACGTACAGGCGAGCGTGGGGTCTCCTCCCAGAGGAGCACACACTTCTTCACTGCAGGTGAAATACACTCTCCAAACGTTTGGTACATTTGCCAAATGGCACTTGTCACATCGTCATATTTGCAATGGGGTTTTGACACATTTCTTTCATAGCTGACCTTTCTTTTTCTTAGGATGCGATCTCTTAGTATCAAGATTCTTTAGAGTAATCCAGCGTAACTTCTGTTGTTCTCTATAGGAAACAAGTGTAAGCGCTGACATTTGGACACTGATTGTGCTTTAAATACCAAAGTTTACTTGCTTGCAGTCAAACCTGAGGGGACGTGCCCCGACTCCCGGGCCCCTCCTCTCCACGTCCAGTCTGAGCGTCCACCACTTGCCGGGCAGATCCATAAACACGATTCATTGCTCAGAGCAAATCCATCGTTCCTGCAGATTCACTAATCCTCCTTGGGCTCTGCGGGTTCAGTGTCCCAGTTTGCTTGCATTCTTATGGAAAACCACATCCATCCCTTTAAAAATTTACCACCTAAACTGAGTATCAGTGCGCGAGAGCCCCCTGCTCTGTTACTGTTTATGTCACACAATGAATACACATGGCCTGGAGAAACCATAAAACATAGCAGCAATAAACGCTCCCCGGGCTTGGTACAAAGGCCAAGCAGAGAAACTCAGAAACCAGCCGCACTGAGGAGCGAGGTCCCTGCTCCTGGCAGATGGGGAAGCGGCCGGCATGTCGGAGCAGGGAAGGGACCAGTCTGAGGAAATAGCGAGGATGTTGCCGGGCGAACAAGCACAGGACCGGAGTGGGGGGCGGGATGGGAAGCTCAGGAAGGGGGTCTCACCACCCCATCACCAACAGGAAGCCTGGAGGAAAATGTGTGGTGGGAGAGCCTGGAGATGGGAGAGGGTGACCTGCATTCAGGCCTCATCCCGTGATTCCAGCCCTCCAAGATGGCTGGCTTGTTAACGTTCTCTCAGTGTTCAAAAGAAGCAGTCACTATGAATAATTTATCCAGGAAGAGGTTAGTTTTCAAGGGCATGTGGGTCCTCGGCAATCTTTTTGTGTGGGTCTGTGACACCCATGTGGGGGATTGGTGACATGTCTTGACAATGAAGCCTTGGGGTGTTCAGAAGAAGCCCACTGGACCATGGGTGCTGTGTTCCCACCGCACGGCTCCCTGGCAGTGGAGAGGGCAGAGCCACGGATGTGCTCAGTGGACATGGGCAGGGCTGTGACCGTTACCAAGGCATCATCACGGCGGGCTTTGTGGGCGGCGGGGCTGAGCCTCTGGCCCTCCTCCCACGTGGCCCAGATCTCAGGAAGTCCCTGACTCCCCTCAGCAAAGTCATGGACCACCTCTCCCGCTCTGCCCTTTGTGGAAAATGACCAGATTAAAAACTTAGGGAAGTAGTGAGCTTTACAACTGTTGCATTTTTAAAAAACACACTTTCAGAGATCTTTGCTGATATCTTCGTCAATATTTGTTGAATGTCTCTTATGAGCAAGTGCCAATTAAGCACTTTCATGATCTTCAGAAAGGCTTTGAAACAATAATTACCTAGTAGAAAATGACTTTATTGTGTTTACAGCTTTCATTATGGAGAGAATAAAAAGAAAACTGTTTTCATAGAGATAACGCGAGAACCAGTGCAGAACTTAGACTAAAATTCTAATTTATGTACATATCATTTTCCCAAGTACATTGTTGTGCTCCCAAGATGTATGCACCAGATAAATCACAAAACATGCTTCTATTCAGCATTTCTCCTGGATCTTGGCCTGGTTACGGAGTCATGATTCCCTCCAGGCTGAGGGCATGGGGGTCGTGCCCCAGTCAGGGAAGGGTCAGAGAACTGGATTAAGAGAAGAAACAAAAACCTCTAGGGGAGATTTCTAGCACAAAATGCCTTTTACAGAAAGGGGAGTGCAGAGGACGTGCTCATTCTTCCACTTCCTGCTTTACCCCAAGCATTCTGCGGATTTATCATCCTTCTCTCCATAGAATTGAGAGGGCCTGCAACAATTGTCAATTTAATAAGATTGAGAAAAATACCTAAGAAATGAAAAGCCCCTATCTGGAAAAACACCCAAGAACGAACATAGAGGGGAGAAACTGTCCAACTACACAGGATGTAAATACCCACTGACCTTCCAGTTTGACTCAGGGCTTCCTGTCAGGGAGGCAAAATGGGACGTCAATCATTTTGTACCAACCTGTTTAGAAGACCGTACCCCAACGTTAACTTCTAATAGCTATCCTCCGTGGGTAGGTGTGTATGTGTGTGTGAGGAGAGAGAGATTATTTCGACAAATTGATTTTCTTTTATGGTTCTACAACTATCTCTTGAAAATAATTCCCAAAAAAACACTATTTTCAAATTAATTCACAGCAATTACTTGGAAGCCTAAGATTTATTTAAATATGTTTCTTTTTGCATACTTGAAAAGTAGAAGTTGGTGTAATTAGGTCGTCTCCCCTTGAACGAATGCAAACGTGATTCTAATATGCTCCTAATAATAATGACGTATCCAGTACACACATGGAAGGCTTTCTGTTTTAAACACCGACAGGTCGAGCTGCCGGCGTGTGTTGCTTGTTTGGAGGGGACGGGGGGGTCAGCTGAGCTTAACCCTGAAGGGCATGTGGAGACTGGGCCAGAACAGTCTCCTGCACAGCTGGGCAGGGAGCTCCCATGGGGCCTGCACGCACGCTCGCAGGGCGACCCCCACCACGGACGTCCATCCTGCACTGTGTCTTCCGTTACTGATGAGTGTCCTCTCCTTCAATGGAGTGGTTTTGAAAACCTCTAACTTCCATTTCACACACGGGTTCTTTCTCATCTGTGAAATGATTTATCAGAGAGATTTACTTGTCTAAATATGCATTTCAGCCAATCTTTCTAGGGAGAGAATGTTATTGATACTGTGGAGAAAATGCTATTAAATTAGATTATAATGATTTTTCTCTGGGTCAAAAATTTTTTCAACAAATGTCACAACTGATTCTAGAAGTCATTAAAACAAAGGGAAAATCCATACAAAACATGACAGAGGAAACAGCCATAAATTTGTTTTTATTTCATTGTTTATAGTTCAATAATAACTTGTCCCTTGGGGGTACATCATAATTCCAGTTTCCAGGAGTGCCTCGGGCCTCTAGCTTTCAACTGCCCTTCACAGCCCCCGGCCACGACTCTGTCCATTTCCATCCCCGAACCCCCTTCGCTGACTCTGGAATGACATCGGGCCCCCGCTCACCCCAGGGATGGCTCCCATCTCCAAATCCTGAACCTAATCTCACTTGCAAAGTGCCTTTGCCATGAAAGGTGACACAGCGTCCAGAGATGAGAATGTGAGCATCTGGGGGTGTGGGCATTCTTCTGTCTACCGTCATAGGATCGTTACGTAGTTACGGTAGTGAATCCTGTAAAGACTGTAGTAAAGACTGGCTGAGTGCCTGGGGGAAGGGATGCAGGGACGAGGTCTTCTAGGACACCGAGCCCGGAGTAGATGTCCATGTCCTCTGGGTCCAACAGAAGCATGGGGAACCCATCGCCCTGCTAGGCATGTGAAGCCATCCTTGTCATGAACCCAAACCCCTCCAGCTGACAGGAAACCAAACCCCGCGGAGGCTGCTGGACAGGGGTCTGGTGAGAAGCCCTCAGCTGTGGCAAGGTGACGTGGAGGCTCTCCTCTCCTCTCCGCTCCCCCAGGATCAGACAGACTTCCTGCCAAAGGCAGGTCTCTGACCCTGTGGCCACAGGAATCTGTGGCATCTGAAGTTCAGGGGCAAGCACTGAGCACGAGAACGTTCGCCTCCTTTATGAGACCGACTGCGGCGCTAAGCCCTTTGGAGGTCAGACAGTGTCTCTGCGGAGTCTTACTGGGGCTTCTGCTTTGCGTGTGGACTTGCATTTCAGAAGTCAAGATACGCAGGCTGGACATTGAAACGGTGGACGTCATCTGTGTGATAGAAATTGCCTGATTTCCGTGGGCAACAATCAGAGAATCATCTATCACTTTATCCACGTGTGCTCTCGACCTTCTGGATAAACAAGTGAAAGACAGCCTCCGCCCTCAGGCCCGGGGAGGGAAACTGTGCAGACAGTTAGCTGAACACAGAGGAGGGGCCCTACCTTTCCCGGCAGGTAGTGCAGGAGCCTGAGATTGCAACGTGCTCTCTCCTCCTAAAGCGCCTGTATTCAAGCAATCCTCGCCCCCCCCGAAACACGCCCCCGTGCACTTAACTGGGTGGGACCGCAGAGTAAGCGACCCCCAGTCGTGGGCTCTATGTCTGTTCCATCACCGAACTTTTCAAGGTGCTGAGTCCCAGTAGGACGGAGACGAGACCCTCAGACCCCAGCCTCACAGTCCAGGATTCCTACACTTTACGACTGTGTGCGGCTGACCCTACCCCCCCCATCTCCTACTTGAGATACGGGCGTGACTGGAGGACGTGGGTTCTCGGTGGCTCAGTCGGAGACACACACAGGAAATTCTGGCCCATCATCGTGGGAGAAGCTAGCAACTGTCGCTGGTCACTTAGGTGCCTATAATCTAAATAACCAGTGAGTGAACAAATAAACCCACGCCTGCATGCCTAAATGAGTCGATGAATCAGTGAATCATTCCAGCAGACCACGAGGTACCGCAGAGGCCCCCCAAACGTGGACGTCGCCTCCCACGCCCCAGCGACCAGCCCATGCCTTCCACCGCTCACCCAATGCATGCCTGTGGCATGCCCCCTGGACCTCTGCTCAGCCTTCTGACCGGCCCCCCAGCTGGACTTCTCATCCTGTCTTCACCCAACCCTCCACACTCCTCTGATTTTCTTTCCAAAAATATAGCCCCCCCAAATAAATAGAATGGAGTTAAATATAATAAAAAATATAGCCCAGCCCTAACATGTTCTCCTGGCACCCTCTCTCAGTTTCCTGTTACCAGTGAGCAAAGGCTCCGTCCCCTGCAAGGATGATAACCCTGGGTGACCTGACCCAAGCTCGCCCCCCAGCTGCCCTGAGAGCCCATACTCATGCCCACTCTCTGGAGACCCTCTCATTGCTTTTTCATACGCCCTGAGCAGCCCAGAATTCGCTTTCCTGGGTTTCTGTATGTAATTTCTAGCTATGCCTTAAGCTGCAACTCAGAAATCATTTCTTCTAGGAAGGCTTCTGTGATTCCTTCTTCTTCTAATCAGTTTAGGTGCCAACGTAAATTCATTAGTCCTGGGGCTCCTGGCTGGCTCAGTCAGTGAAGCGTCTGCCTTCCACTCAGGTCATGATCTCAGGGTCCTGGGATCAAGCCCCACATCAACTCAGTGGGGAGTCTGCTTCTCCCTCTCCCTCCACTCCCCCTACTTGTGCTTTCTCTGTGTCAAATAAATAAAATCTTTGAAAAAAATAATTCATTAGTCCCTACTCCCTGATCAGACAAGTTCCAATAGAAAAAATTATTTATTAAAACAAAGAAATCCTAATTTTCATTTCTTTTAAAAATGTACTTCTCTTTTAAAGATGTAGAGATATTAGATGCCCAAGAAATGAGGCTACAGTTATACCTACTATTTTATGTATTTACATTGTCTTTATATATGTTTTAAAAGCATTGATATTATGGCTTTTAGTCCTTACATGTTAGTTTAAAAAGTATTACATTAAGACAAGTTATTTAAATTCATATTATTGTAAAATATCCTGAGAACATTGAAAAGAAAATACTTTTGCTCTCTCAGGAAAAAAAAAAAAAAATCCTGTAACAATGCTTTTACATCAGATCACCCAAAGTGAGTTTTTAGTTTTCTTTCCTTACAGTGATATAAACTCATGTTGGTGGGGCACCTGGGTGGCTCAGTCGTTAAGCATCTGCCTTGGGCTCAGGTCATGACCCCAGCGTCCTGGGATCCAGCCCTGCATCAGGTTCCTTGCTCATCAGAGAGTCTGCTTCTCCCTCTGCCCCTCCTCCCACTCATTCTCTCTGTTTTTCTCTCTCTCAAATAAATAAATAAAAATCTTAAAAAAAAAAAAAACTCACATCAGAAATTAGAGGAATGTGACCATAAAGTCCTGTGTATATATTTCAGTTTATTGATTATCCAGGCTTAATCATTTCACATACATCATCTTTAAAATGCACTTAAAAATTATAATTCATTTGTTACTTTTGTAACTTCAAATTTTCATTCTTTGCTTCTGGGTTCCAAGATACGCTTAAGACAATTTAATATGACAATTTTGGACTTACACAAAAATGATTTCTAGTTAGCAATTTCTAGATTCTGGAGAATTAGCCTTTTATAAGAATTATCCTTTGAAGCATGGCACATAAGTGGAAGAGAATTAGACTTCTTTTTTTTTTTTTTTAAAGATTTTATTTATTTATTTGACAGAGATAGAGACAGCCAGCGATAGAGGGAACACAAGCAGGGGGAGTGGGAGAGGAAGAAGCAGGCTCATAGCAGAGGAGCCTGACGTGGGGCTCGATCCCATAACGCCGGGATCACGCCCTGAGCCGAAGGCAGACGCTTAACCGCTGTGCCACCCAGGCGCCCCGAGAATTAGACTTCTTGCCACCCGCACGTCCTTCCCATTGTGTTGGAAGTGGCTGGTGGGCTTCTGCTCTCGCTGGCCGTGGAGGACGAAAGCATTGTCATCCTGAGGAATGTTGGAAAACCATCCTGGGATGGTTGACTTTGTGTGTCAGCCTGACTGGGCCAGATATTTAGTCAAATGCTATTCTGGGTGTTTCTGCGAGGATTTGGTTTCTTTCTGCTGAGTGAACCTTTGAATCTGTAGGACCAAGAAGGCAGACTGCCCTCCCTCATCTGGGTGGTCCATGTCCAATCAGTTGAGGGCCTGACTAGAACACAAAGCTGACCCTCCCATGGGTAGGAGGGAATTCATCCTGCCTGACTCTTCAAATTGGGAAATCAGCATTTTGCTGTCCGGGAACTTCCCCGTGAGGAAGCATGGCTGCGGCTCAGACCCAGGCAGCAGACTCCTTACCTCCCATAGCCCACGCCCTCGCCTGGGCCGTGGACATCAGAAAGGAAAATCCAGGCTGACTGCCCCCACCGGGGCCTGAGATCGAGTTCCGGCCACCAGGACCACGTGCCACGGGAGAGGGACAGGTCCACCAGGCCTGTCAGAAGTGAATGGAGCCAGAAGGCAGACGACACTCTGGAAACTCAGTTTTGGAAAGGAGAACCACGGTGAGCCTGAAAAGCCCCACAGAGAAGGGAGGGAGAAGTCAGACTTCAGAGGTGACCCAGAAGTGATCAGCAGCGGCAGGGGACCCGAGACTCAGCAGTCCCACACAGCCCAAGGGCTTGGGGCTCATCCCAGCGCGGGCTGTCAGGGCCGCCACGGAGGTCTGCGGGGTTAGAGCGCGTGGCCCCGGGGTAAGGCTCTCACAGATGCGTCTGCTGCTCACGCCCTGCAGGAAACTGTAATGAGGAAAGCAGACAATCTCTCGGCAGAGGTCACCTGCTCTGGAACTGAGGTCCCAACCTGGAATCCAGGGGTCCCTAATATATTCAAGAGTCAGGGCTGCATGAATGCCGATGCGTTAAAAAGTGGATCTTTATTTTTACTAGCTTCTAACTGTAAGAATTCCTTCGGTTACGGATGCAGGCCGCGGAGCGCATTCACGGTGGCAGCGTCTGTGACGCCATCAAGTACGGAACTCAAGACAGCGATGGCTTCTCGGTTCTTGACACTGTTTCAAAACATCCCCGAAGTGCATCAGGCTTGGAAATGACAGTGGTTATTAGTCCTGCTGTCGGACCTTATCGTTTGCAGCATTAATACACACATCTGTGTCACAAAAATGTTTAACATTTTGATAACCATAGTTCAATGTAAGTTTTTTAATCATCTGTATTTTATTTTTTATGGTTAAAACATTATTTTGAGGAGGAGGTTGTAGGCTCCACCAAACTGCTGAGGGGTCCATAGGGCACGGGAAGGGTTAGGAACGCACGCTCCCCGCCGGCAGGCATCATAATGAGACCTCTCTGCCTATAGCAACGAGGTCAGGTACGTGCAGTGTTCGGTATCTCACAGATGATCAATATCAGAAACTATTTTCGTTTTTACTTGTGTATTGTCTTACTCTAGTGGAATGTGAGGGCCTTGAAAACAGGCACCTGCTAGGAGTGGTCAAACATGCGATCAGAAACATCCAGAACAACGTCCACACTTAGAAGGGGCTTGAATTCATCACACGTGAATCACCTTATGTGTCTTGTGGCTGGAAGGACTTGTAGGAGCACACGGACTGTGCTCCTGGATTAGCTTTACTCGTGGCTGGGGACACACACCAGCAGGGTAACGTTGTGTCTCCAAACTGGTCTCCAACAGTATGTCTCCAAAGGGTCCCCCCCCGACACTGCTGGTCCCACAGAACATACCTCATTCCCGGGTCTCGGGTCACCAGCAGTGTGGCAACAAGGATGTGGTATCGGGAAGCCCGCGGCTTGCTCATGGTGGCGGTCCTTCGTGGGGAACTGGTCACAGAGGCATCTCTAGCTACATGACCAGTCTGAACCCACCAGCTCCAATGAAACCGGCTGGAAACCACAAACACCATGATTATTACCAAACAGCACTGGTGCTGACAGGCTGGGACGTCCCGCATGAAGCAGTCACAACCCTGAAGTGACAGGACATCATTTATCTTGAGATAATATACTTCATAGGATTGACCGAAGGTCATGACCGTGCTCGAGGCACTCGGGGGTACACTCCAGATGAATTTAGGTTCCCCGATTGCTTTATCTACCCTGACGCGGTACAGGACTCCATAAATATTTGCTGAACGCATGAATAATTGACTTGAGAATCTATAGTTTATAAAATATTTAGATCCATTTACATGAACAGTTTGCACTGACTTAATATTTTAAATTCAATATTTAAACTCCGCCTGTGCTTGGCTACTACCCAGTTGGGCTTTTCTTCTTTTCAATTTCTCTGTGGGCAGTCCCAGTTCATGAGCACCCACTGCCTTCTTTAGACGTCCCACAGGACACCTGATCCGACCATCTACAACATGGACCTGCGAGACAGAATACAGTAATTTAGTTTCTTAAATCAATTCCATCCCAGTTCTGAGCGCCTCACCCTCCTGCCACCAGAAGACTCAGCCTCAGTCATTTTGAGGTGAGCCCAGGGCTCGGCAATGCCAGCACCCCACATGGCAGCAAGGCCCCCGAAACCTGACGCCGGCTGCCGAAGATCTCCACGTCCCTCTTGCAGGGCCCCCCGGGTCTCCTGGCCTCATGGGGGCCTCATCAGGGCTGCAGCTCCCAGAGGTCCACAGACCCCTGTCCCTGGCTCCCACCGCTGTCCTCTTCAAGCTCTGCTCTCGTCCCGCCGCACCTGGACCCCCAGGCTCTCTCTGTCGAGTTCAGGCTGTCACAAAGGTCCAGCCAAGGTTACCCTGGAGTTGACTTCCCCCAACGAAACCTCCAAGAAGGGGAACCCCAGAGCTGGCTTGCGATGGGAAGGACTGTAGGAAAAAAACGTGCAAGTAACACCCTAATGACTTAACCTGCAGTGTGGACTTGGTGCAGAGGTCTACCCGGGTTGTCGTTGTCGTTCCTCGGACGACGTCTGTGTGCGCTTCTGAGAAGAGGCTCTCCGTGGTCCACTAAGTACAGAATCGTTGCCTGTGGCCCTTCACAGTTGAATTCTCATTCTCTGCATAGGTAAGGAAACTGCGTTTCTCTAAAATTCAAGACAGCCAAAGTGAAACACACGTATCTCAAAAGTATTTCTGTAAGTGAAGAATAAATTCCACCACTACCTTCCTTCTGCCTTCACGAAGATACCAGAGCTACTCAAAACTCAGACTTTCAGTGAGTTGCTATTTATTATTTATTTCCAGGAGCAGGATTAAGCTACTGGGAGTGAGTTTGGCCGTTAAATGGTCCCGCGTTTGGAGAAAAAGTTTGAGTGAGGTTGATTACTCGGAGCTTAATCTTTCAACTACTGTTCAGACACCAAAAATGCTACACACAGGCACACTCACACACATACACACACACACACACACACTCATTCAATCACGGTGAGCTGGTTTGTGGTTTAGGGACGTGGACTGTGGGATTCGTATGTCTGCTGATACTTTCACATGACAGACAGGTGGCAGTAACACGTGGTAAGGAAATCAGTATGCAGAATGTAGAAAACATGTATTATTCATATGTGTAAAGCATTCCTTTTTAAAATACATCATTGGATGGGCTTTATTTCACCCTAACACAGCCATGAAGATGCTGCATTTTTTGAACATAAGAAATGAAAGGAAAGGCTGGAAAATCCCAGTGGATTGATCACGGGTTGTATTTATCCCTCTGTTGATCTGTTTGTTATTTTTCGGATACCAAGGAGAAAAGAGATAAGGAGGCGTGAAACGACAGATGGTATCAGATGTTATCATGAGTATAAGTAGGATACGTAAGAAGGAGAAGATTCATTAGCTGAAGCAACATCATCGTTGGTGGAGGCGACCGCTGGTCCGCTGAGTTCCCGGGAGGTGACCCTGCAAGCTCATACTTCTCATTCTTTAAACTGTCTCCTTCCATAATAGAAGCTGGGCGTTTTCTTATCAGTGTACTGGTTTATGGTCGGTCATTCATTTGCTTCCATTTGGATCAATCACACGCCATCAACCGAATCCAATCCACAAATACCTCTTTCGTGCCTAACACCTGTAAAATACTGGAGAGCTGCTTCATACAAGGAGAGGGAACAGAACGTGAAATAGGTTTAGGAGCTCCAGACGCGTGTGCAGATTGATAAATAATAATCACGTTCAAAACTTCTCTGCCAAGACTTGCTAGTTAATGTTTAATCCCTTCTCGAAATTAATATTACGTTCCTACAAAATGTCCTATGATTTGTAAAGTGGTCAGCGTTCTCTTCTGAATACTTGCAGCATGAGCTTAGGTCCTCGATCTTAACTGGGAGGACACAGGAGCTCGTTCCCATGTGTTCCTTCGTGCAGAACGGGATTTGTCTCTGTGAGGGGATTTCTGAAAGACACACCTGGCAAATGGTACTAAAAAAAGATGAATTTCTTTGGCATGTGGGGCTACTCAAGGAGCAGGTACTGCGTGCTTTTCAAGAGATACTCGGAGGGTCCCCATCTGCATTTCTTGGGTTTGGAGGACAGAGCGTGGAGCCGAGCCCCTGAGACGCTGGGGCAAGTGCAGAGGGCTAACGCACCTGGGAGTCTCCAGCGTCCAGAGCCAGACAGTCTGCATGCAGCATAATCTCGGGATCACATGGTGAGTATTTTGGGGACCAGTGCTAACAAGAAAAGCCATTCGGTGTCTCAGGCGTTCAGCACAAGGTCTGTGTTCTGGGATACGGAGGTCGGCAGACCCTGCAAACACTCTGACCCCATCTCTTCCCTCCCCGACATCTGCTCTCTCCGGAAGAGCCAGGGTGCACCAGAGGAGCCCAGGACACGAGCGTGCGGCCGAGACTCCTGGAGCCCGTTACACTCCCGTGACGTGTCTTCACAGGCAGCTCTCAAGCCAGAACAAACAAGTGCAGCCACGTCAGTGGTCCCAGAAAAGTCACGAAGGATCAGAATCGTCAGTGCTGTGAGAACAGCAGCTTTCAGCCCGGCTCAAGGGCTGGATTGGGGCACCCAGCTCCCTGGGCCACCTGTCAGGCCTCCAGCGCCTCCCCAGAGCAGTGAAGCCCCGGGTGTAGACTCGGAGGCCCCAGCTGGGACAATTCCCCAGAAGGTGGGGGCTGCAGGAGCCTCCGCGCATGGCAGGGGCCACACGGTTCCTCCTGAAAATGGTCTGCCAAGGCCATGGCTCTCCCGCCTGCGGTCCTGGCCTCCCGCGGCCCCGCAGATAGCTCTGTTGTCCCTATTCACTGGGAACATGGGCACAGCCTGGGGGGAGGGGGTAGCCTTCCCCTACAAGGTGCACAATATGGAGAGATCCCTGACTGGCTGCCTGAGAGCTTGTGTTTCCTGCGTGGTTATCTCCTAAGCTAGTGTGGCGTGGCGTTTCCGGGGGGCTGATGTGGAGCCCGGCTCCTCCCCAAAGAGGCCCTCCCTACGGGGCTGGAGCACCGGTGGGGCTCATTTCGTCCAGCCCCAAATGCCTACTAAGGCTCCCCCTCTTCCTATGAGAACTAAGTTGGTCTTGTTTCTAGCTTTACATTCATTAACAGGCAGGTGTGGCATTTAGAGATGTTGCTGCTTCTGTTTTGTGTTTTTAATAATTCCCTCACCTAGTGCTGATGCAATATTAAACCACACGCTGCATTGAGGCAGAAATGTGGGCTGGGTTTTAGACACACAGTGGTGCTTTTCAAACACTTTAATGAAGTTGTGCTTAGAGTCTGTCTTGAGTCCATCATGTCTATCCCCTTAGAACACAATGTATATATATTTTTTAATATTTATTTAAGAGACAGAGCGCACAAGCAGGAGGGAGGGGCAGAGGCAGAGGGAGAAGCAGACTCCCCACTGAGCAGGGAGCCCCACGCGAGGCTTGATCCCAGGACCCCGGGATCATGACCTGAGCTGAAGGCAGACGCTTCACTGACTGAGCCGCCCAGGTGCCCCCGTAACGTATATTTTAATAACTGGTTTGGTTTGGTGTGCCGCCCGCACCCCGGCTAGGCACAGGCACCGGCGAGGCAGGGGCAGGAGAACAGGTTTTTCTGTGACGTTCAGGATACCTAGCATGGCACAGGTGAGGCACACACATCAGGACACACCTGTTACTGCACCAACCCTGCCCAGGGTCCCCTGCAGAACATCTCTGGGTTCACCACGCAATGGCATCATTGCTTCTCTAGCTCCAGGACTCAAGGTCAGAGTATTTTCTTTAATGAAGGATATCGTCAGAACACCGCAGTGGGAGCCGGCCAGCAGACTGGAGTGTTGTGAGCAGTTTCCAAAGAGCACGGTGACTTCCCACCTCGGCACGATTGCATTCTCCTAGCTTGTTGTCTCCAGGCCACGTCCCAGATGACTCAGCAGGCACTTGTCCTCCATGTGCCCTTCGCCAGGGGCCCATGAAGGACGCGCTGCCCTGCACGGGACGGAGGGCTGCCCTGAGCCCTTCTCCGGGGTGTCCTCCAGAGCATGGGTACCGCGGGGGATTTGGAGCAGACGTGTCATTGACTAGGACAGAGCAGGAGCTCACAGACAACCTCATGCTTGCATTGTCCGTGTTCCTTGTCTGTGAGGTTGTCAGGAGCAGGGATCCTCCTGCAGAGGCCCCCCCGGCTCCTGCTGGTGCTGCCAGGACAGACCCCACCACCACCCCTCAGCTCCCGGAGCGCCGCCAGCTCTCCGGCCACACGCATCGCTCCTGCTCGGCTCGTGACACCGCTACTGCTCATCGATTCCAGAGGGCTCGGGAGGTTCGCAGAGAAGCCTCCAGCCGGGGAGCTCCGATTCATCGGCACAACCGACATCAGCCATCGGACCACTCACAGCAGGCACAACGCTTGGCCCTGGCTTCAGGATCGACGAACATTTCCCGTCAGTCAGCTTGAGGTCATGGCGGTGCCATCCCTACCATGGGGGTGGGGCCTTGCAACTTCCTTATCGAACTATGCGGAGAAGTAGGCGGGTCTAGGAGGCGATCGTTGGACGCTGAGCATTGGCAAGGGTAAATAAGTCAGCAGGTAGGTACCGTTTTTTACCCTTGCAATTAGCATTTGCCATATTGACTTACTAACTTTTTTGTGGAAGATCATTTTCTTTTCCGTGAACAAAAAGACAATCGCGACTGCGGATACATTAACTCACATAGATCATCGGCCACACATTCCCTGTTTGCCACGTGTGAAAATCTGTGTGAAAATCCATGATTTTACCGCCAAACAAAACACCGTCTGAGAATTTCGCCCCCCTCCCCAAATTTTGATAATAAACATGTAATTCTGGTATGACTTTAGTATAGACTTCATTCACCATTAAATGTCCCAAGTGAAACTGAATACACACACGTTTTCTTTGGAAAATTCAAGCTCTTATTATGTAATGCGAGTTTTAAATATTTAAAGCGAAGACAGAAAGTGTCTTGAGCAGTGAAACAGCTGTCATCACTTTGTTTTACTGTCTACAAGATGCTAACTACTGGTTAGACTATAATTTCTTGCTAATTAACACATTTGAAATAGATGTCTTCGCTGCCAACCCATCCACTCTGCCCCAGAACTTGGATGGCCCGCCTCGGTTTCTGTAACTTCAGGGAAACCGTTGTGTGCGTGGCTGTGGGATGTGGCTTCTGTGTCCTGTTTGATTTACACGTATGTTTTGAGACTAACATTAAGTGTCAAAATGGCTTTCATCTTTTATATTGACTCTTTCGCCTTCAAAGTTTGGTTTCTCCAACATCCAGGCTCTCATTTCGACACTCATGGACTTGTTTGCTGTAATTCCTTTTATGCTGTTATCTTTGAAGCTCTAATTAACAGAGGGCAGCGAGTTTAAGCGTGGCTCTTACTTTCAAATAGAGCGGTGATGTTTGCCGTTTGAAATACACTTCATCTTGATTACGTATTTGTGCTCTGTACAATGGAATGCTAATTTTTAAATTTCCTTTTCGGCTTGTGAATGCCTTGTAAGGATTGCATTCAGAAACGGGGTCCAGAACGCCAGGTGTGGATGGACCACTAGGCATGTATTTAAAGTATCCCTGTGTTGGCATTTGAGATGACTCCACACCATGGAACAACATAGATGGGCCAGCACTTAGTTTCATCTCATTCAAACTTGCAGATCTCAAATCAAGTGTGTTCCTCCAGATTCTCCCTCCTAGATTTGTTAACCCAACACTCTGAAGACCTAATGCCAAGTCCCAATGACCAGCTTGGTTTGCTTTATGTCGTCTACGGAACAGATGGGTGCATACGTACTCCCATGACTGTGCAGGGTGGGAATGTTCTAGCCCAGGGCCGCCCAGTGAGGCAGACACCCTCTAGTCACGCTGTCCGCACAGGGACCAGCAGCCGTGCAGGACCGTCAGACCCTGGAAACTCAGCTGGTGTTATGCAGGAGCTGATTTTTAATTAATGTTTAGATATTGAGATATTTGAGAAGTTAGGTCATTTAAATGGTGTTGGTGGCTGTGCGGTTGACCACAGCAGCCTTTCTCATGCAGTCGAGGGAGGCCAGGATGTGCCTGGCATCAGCACCCAGCCACTGCCTGCTTCCAGCTGACAGCCCTTTAGATCCAGGGCTCTGGGCAGTCCCTTCTGAAAGGGTTTCCAAATGAGGTCAAGTCGACCCCACGTGTATCTGGGAAAGTAGTCTTTTTACACGCCTCTAGGTAGGAAAAACTAATCCACCTGAGACAATTCCCTTTAGGCCTCACTACTTTTATTCAATGCAAATTTTACAGAAATCTTCCAAAAATGGATTCTGTGCATGGCTCCTTTCATCTTAAATCGTGTAATTAACCTTTTCTTGGTGGTACAAAGGCGAATGTTGGCACCAAATACACTCAAGAAGGCCCTTTGCTAAGCAGCTTCTTCCCTGAACCCCAGGGATTTGGGGGTGACTTTCACCAACTGCTCTGATCTCTGGGACATAAGCAAAACCCAAACTAAGGTGGTAATTGGGTTAGAAGGCACAGGTATGTCTCTCTCCCTGTAATTAGGAAGCCACCAGCGATTTCCATCGTGTTTTACACACAGTAAAATAAATGCACGATGGGCTTTTAAAACCAAAAGTTCATCCCTGAACTCAATTTTAAAAAGTAAAAAGGTCTTCAGACACCTTAAGATATTAAGTTAAATAATCATTTCATTTTTATTTCAAAATTTTTATTTGATTGCTTATATTTAAATAAATCTTATGTGATTGTTTAGAAACCTTTCTCTGTGGGCGGGGAATTCAGTAGATTATATTGCTAAAGTAAATTTTCAATTTCCAGTTGTATTTACGGTTTGCTTGATATGCATATAGAAAATGACAGATAACAATGCCTGTAATTAATAAGTATTAGCTCTGGTGAGTATATTCTAATTGTGTATTCCATATACAGAATTAAGACAGTTATTATCTCCAAACTATCCAGCTGATTAATTAAATATTTTTCGTGAATATGTTAAATGATTTCTTTAATTGTTTATTTTAGTTCTTGACAGCAAATTAACATGATCAAATGATCATTTTAAATTCTCTTAACTATAGTTCCAAGCTTCTGATTCTAACTGTAACGAGCCATTTAGGAATACACAGTTCTACCCCACAAGATCATAGCTACCAACAAATATTTGTCACAAGAGCAGACTGATGAATGAGTGAAAACACTGATTTGCATCAGTTTTTCAGAAATTCTGTCTCAATATTATTTTATTTACCTTAAATAGTTTATGTACTGCTGTTGATTTACTGAAGGCTGACAGCTGATACTTAATTTTTAAATTATAAAATTCAAAAGCATTCAGTTAACTAGGAATGTGAATGTGATTTATTGTTCTGCTATAAATGTCCCATTCAAAATCCCATGGACATCACATGGACATAGGAGCCCTCTAAGAGACAGTATGTTCAACGTGTATATTAAGTGCCTTTCCCATACCTTAAAATACAAATCCCGTCTTGACTCTTATACTAACATGTGAGAATAAGTCTGGTATCTGGGTGCCTAGAAGTTTTTATGCGTATTTCTAAATATGTTTCTATAACTTATATAGTATTTCTTATTCTCAAAACAGTAAGCATCATTTATTTCTATTAAATCTGTGTGTTGGATTTATGGTGGGTCCATTGCAAAGGGAAACACATGGACAAGTGATAAGTATTTTCAGGGGCTTAAAAATGTGCCGTTCCCCCCCTCTGCCCCATGCGTGTATCTCCCTCAGTGGAGATGTGGGCTGCTCAGATCCCGAGGGTGGGAAATCCTCCAACGTTCCACCAGAACTTTCCCTGGGGCCTTAGCTAGCCATCACGGCTGTCTCGAGGAACCTAATGCTCTGGACGGCCACTCCAGGGGGCACTCCCCTTGAGCAGGTCCCAGAGCACGGTAGACGCCGTGACCCTGGCTGATCACGCAAACGCCAGCCGCGAGGCTGCAGGGATCCCAAGTGTTCTGTGCACTGTGAGACTGAGGACACTGCCAACCGGCTTCTACGTCCTAGGATTTCCGGAAGATCAGATGCGGTGATCCATGTCCAAAATAATACAGCGTTCGCACTTAGTAAGTGTTCATCAACTGTTAGCTATTTCCAAGAAAACTTTGTATAAATAGACATCTTTATCATATTTGTTCAAGGGCTTTTTTCCATTCGCGTTCAAGCACCAAGAGAACACTTCTGACGTGAGCTGGCTGTGCCTGGGTCTCTCAGCCGGCAGCGGCACCTGCTGTCCCTGCCGCAGGACCACAAATCGTGTGCTAACAGAGCGACAGCGTCCTCTCCCTCTCTCCAGATGGCTGGTCAGTGCTGAGAGGGGGCGGGTCTTAAACATCACTGTTATTCAGCTAAAACAGAGAAGAGAAAAATTTCCCAAGCGAAGTTTTACTATTTAGGATGTAAAACTTGGGTGGTCTGCCAGAGGGCTGATTGGCTAGAGGGAAGAAGTCACTTGCTGTCCTTCCTGTCCCTCTGATTCCACAGTGCTGTAAAGCAGAAATGTGGGTGCTCAGATATTCTCCGGGTCCCTTCTGAACTTCCTGTGAACCAAGGAAATATCTCATGAGATGAGTAAGCAAATATTAGAAGGCCTTTTTCCCAAAAATGGTTTCACTGTTTTCCATCATGTAAGGAATTGTGAGAGAATTGCAATTAATTTCCTCTTACTCGGTCTCAACCCCATCAGCTAACAGCCCTTCAAACAGTTCACATCATGGAGTGGGCGTACATTCTACAGTTTCTCCTCCTGCCAGATGTATTTCATTTTTTATTTTTATTTTTTAGAAAACTTGGAGCTGATCACATTAAGAGGAAATTCTTGATGAAATGATAAATGGTTCTCTCACTTACCTTTGCAGTGGGCAAGGAGGAATAAAATCAGATCCAGCCGTGAGAAATCAGACTGAGCTCAGTACAGGGTCAGGGAAAGACGGAGAGAATCATTGTAACCAACAACTGGAGAGGGGCTGATGTCCCAGTCATGTCACCTCGTCCTGGCTGACCTTAGGAAGATGTTTAAACCCATTTAAACCTGTCTTCTCATCTGGGAAATGGAAATACACATGCCATGTACCCGGCAAGATTGTCTGCAGCTTAGGTAGGGAATAAGGTATGAAGTGTTTTGCATGGGGCTGCCGCAGACCCTGTGCCACCCAGTCATGGCTGTGTGTGCACACGCACTCCGGGAGAACCATAGACCGAGAGACCTCATAAACATGCATGTGGTGACTGGGTCCCGATGAGGGGCGCCGCCCAGTCCACGGTTGCCGGGAGCGTGTGTTACTTCTGCTCACGGAGGACAGACGCAGGGGTGGTTTTATGTGGCCAACACCGTAGTGGCCGCCCTTACTGAGCGCTTGCCTCTGCCCGTCCCTTTCTGGGCTTTATCTCCTGTCCCCGTGACAACAGAGAAAGAGATATCTCGAGTATGTCCCTTTTATAGATGAGCAGACTGAGGCTGAGAGAATTTAATTTGTCCAATATCCCAGTTACCTCATTTTAAGTCAGAAGCAAGGAAGAGTCCGTTCAACTCCCTTTTCTAGAAATTTTCAGCCACAGTGGGTTTAGGATATCCAACCAGGAGCATCCGTGTCCTGGAAGGTGCACTGTATTCATACGTCAAGATATTGAGCTACTAAAGTGTATCAGAGCACGCATATGAACATTAAAGCACATTTTTTTTCCCATTTGGGGGAAAAAGAGCAGTAGAATGTCCATTTGGTATTTTCCCCAGAAAGTAAATAATGTGAAGAAAACTCCGACACTTAAAAGGAAACAAGACGGTATCCCTAGGAAACTATTATAATCGGTCAATTTATCCCCTGAATGAGAGCCTCCAGACCACTAGGGGAGAATTAGTCAACCTTAGAGTATCTTCTAAAGGACCCAATTTTCTCGGTAATTCCTGACCCACTGATTCCGAACCCCCTTCCGCGGGGCGCTGTGTCCCGCATCAACCACAGTGAGTCCACGCGGAGTAACCTGCGCTCTCGGCACAGACCGGCTGCGTCCTCCCCCACATCGCCCACTCGGTCTGGTCTCCAAGACTCAGCCCGAGCCTGTCTCCTCGGACAGCCTCCCCTTCAGCCCTGGGTCATTCTCTCCCAGGCTTTTGTGAGGCTCTGATGCAGACTTTGGTCCTTCTGCCCTTCATTTCAATTTGATTATGAGCAATTGGATGGAGCCCGTGTCTTAGGCTCAAGATGAATGTTTACTGGAACCAGTGAATTTTACAGTATGATGGCAACAAAGATGAGGCAGGTGACCTTGGTGCCCACGCGAAAGAAATGCAAGGTCTCTGCACCCCCTTCAGGGGCAGCTTTTGGGGGTGTCCCTCGTTATAGCATTTATAGCAACGCCTCCAGTTGACTGTTGTTAAGAAATTTCCTCCATGGTTTGGCAGGGAAAATTAATGATTACATTACAGGCAGTTAATTTCTTTAAGCAATAGGAAAAGCATCTATTTGGACATACTTCCTACAGTGATTAGTAGGAGACAGAAGCATCCCGGGTAAACACTTCGGTATTGGGGCTTCACTGACCTGCAGAAGAACATTGCTCTTCCAGACAAGCTCTGACTGTATCTTCTACCGAGGCTGATCAGCGGCTTCTCTGAGCCGCCCAGAAGCTGGCTCCCCACTTTCTGCTCTGGACAAACCATGCTGATGGCATCAAACCACGCTTCCCCTTCAGTGACCATTAAACAGTCTGCCTGGCTCGCAGACGCAGCATGAAGACGACATCAACTCTCCCTCGCCTCCCCGGACAAAGTCCCTCCCCTGCACCCTCCCGGCTTGAGTGAAGTCAGTTGTCCTTGACGCATGCTGAGAATTGCCCAGTTTTAATCAATTTCTCAGGAAAGTATGTTGTCCTGCTGCATTTTTACAAAGAAGTCAATTTAAGAATTCCTATCATCACCCTGTAGCAAATGCACTGGAAGATGTGATACTAGATTTCCTGTGATCGTGGAGATAAATTTTAACACTCTGTAATTTTGTTTGTATGTGCAAGACACCCGTTCGGGAAGTTTGGTTGTACTGAATACACTTGGGAGATTTACCGTTGTGCACGGGGGTGAGGGGAAATGTCTGCGGACGGTGAAGGAGTGACCCGCTGGAATGGGAGTCCAGGAAGCTCTGTCTGCTCGGCCTGCCCTCGAGGTGTCCCGGTCCTTGAGGACGTACACGCCGTCCTTCTCTGCTGACTGGACACAGCGAGAGGGCGCGGCCAGTTTGGTATTTTCGTGAGCACCTTTCGACTCCTCTCCACAGGGCGAAGATCAATACAGCCGTGTTAAGGCAGACGTAACTTCTTAATCTCTGTTCCCGTGTTTCTCGGCTGCCCTTCATTGTCCCCCTGCCACTACCAAGACGTGGCGTCTCTTCACAAGCAGTGTTTCTCTGACACGGAGCTACGTGTGCAGTGTGCGTGCCGCGCGGAGGGCGCCGGGCCACCGTGCTTCCCTGCTGCAGGCTGGCCAGCGTCCGAAGACGCTCATCAGAGATGAGAGTGTCCTGGCAGGAAAGGAACGATGCCCAGCGGGTTAGCTTCTGCGCGGCTGTGTGAAATCCTCCCTCAGCGAGCTTTCGTCGCGCCCTTATCCGGTCAATCCCCTTATTCGTGTGTCTGTGTCACACTTAGTACCCCGATACATCAGCCTGTATCAAGGTACTTATCGCGAAGTAAAATTAAGAAGAGCTGAGTAAGAAGCAGGTTTTTCAGTGGGCCACCCCTGTCAAGGAGAGAGAAATGCAGTCTGGACAGTAAGCCTCGTGCACATTAGGAAGAAGAGGGAATGGTCAAAGCCGACAACCAAACAGGAGGAAATGACAAGTTGTTACGGAATGATCTACCCACATACGTGTCCCTTCGTCTCACAGAGGAGCCAAGGAGTCCCACCCAGAGGGATGAAGTGATTCGCCGGACCTGAGTTTCCAGCCTCAGCGCTATGACCTTCTGAGCTGGGTAGCTCCTCGTGGGGGTGGGGGTGGGGGACTGTGTACTGGACGGGGTTTGGCAGCTCCTCTGGCCTTTTCCTACTAGACGCCAGGGGCACCCTCCCCCTCCGGTTGTGACAGCACCAAGAATGTCCTCCAGACCCTGCCAAGGGCCCCCTGGGAGAGTCAGAAGACAAGATCACCCCAGCTGAGCACCACTGGCTAACCCACGGACGTATCTAATGTGAGAGTCCCCAAATCAGAATCCCCAGGACGGGGGCTCCTTGCTCACGGCGCAGCTGGGGTCCATGTGGAGTGCTGCCAGGCAGCTGTCACCGAACACACGAATGACAGATGGGAATGAGAACAGGGCTAGACTCCTGCCTCCTGCATGTTTCTGCTGCCCCTCAGTTCCACTCAGACCCATAGACAAGCCGGGACCCCTCTCCAGCCCTGCCTGGATCCGTTAATGCCCCTGGTCCAGGTCCAGCTGGGTGTCGGGGTGGAGTGCTCTCGCTAATGCAGGACAGCATACTTTCTCGGGGAGTCTCGCTGGACTCCAGAGCGAGCGGTGAGGTGTCAGAGCTCAGAGCAAGCATCAGCTGCTCGGACCTCATGGCTGGGCTCCCCCACAGGCTTTCTCCATGAGCATGGGCTCTCAGCAGCCCTGATGGAGTCCGATCTGAGCCGCAGGCCAACAGCGGCATCAGTTAGAAGATGACTTAGCCCAGTGGAGGCAGCTGATGAAACTGCTGGTCTAGCTGCTCCTGACTCCACTTCCTCTGGGAGCAGGGTCCTGCCCTGGGCGCTGGTGCATCGACTTCTGCCCTGGGCGCTGGTGCATCGACTTCTGCTCTGTTGTGCTGCNGTCTAGCTGCTCCTGACTCCACTTCCTCTGGGAGCAGGGTCCTGCCCTGGGCGCTGGTGCATCGACTTCTGCTTTGTTGTGCTGTNTTCTGCTCTGTTGTGCTGCCCACTCAGACCTCTGCCCCTTTCCACTTGTGCTGAAAACCTGGCCCGGGGCTCCTTTTTGGAGCCCTTCTCCCAGATGCTGCCCACTGATTGACTTCAGACTCCATGCTCCTTGGGCAGGAGGAGGCTTGCCTGCTCTCCTTNCCGGGGCTCCTTTTTGGAGCCCTTCTCCCAGATGCTGCCCACTGATTGACTTCAGACTCCATGCTCCTTGGGTAGGAGGAGGCTTGCCTGCTCTCCTTCCTCACGTCTGCCCGCGATGCTTGAACTTCCTGCTTCTCCCTCTGGTGTCTGCGGTCTGTGCGATGCGCCGTCCTCGTCCCCAACGCACCGGGTTTCAGTCCAGGCTTCTCTCCTGAGGCTCCTGACCCTCATTTCTCCTCCTGAGTCAGCGGAGTCACAGCACAGCCGGGGAATAGGAAAAGCCAAGGCACCATGCCAACTCTGGATACTCCCATCTCCGAGAAAGTTCTAGAGATTCTGCATCTCGCGGCTTAACCCTTTCCAGATGTTCAAAATGATTTCCAACCAAAACTCGCTGTACCCTGGAGTCTTACTCCTATCAAACCCCTGCAATGTTTCCCCTTCGTGCACCTGTACAGTACGTTTAAATTAAGCTTACAGATGGCATCAGTTATTTTACTTTATGTTATTATTTGAGAAGCACAAACCTATTTGTATATTTCTTCCATGGCCAAAAATAAGCTTTTTGAAGAATGTGGGTTTTCTCTGGTTTGCATTTTACTTTTTTCCAGCAGTTCCCCTATTGTGAAATTGCGTGGCCCCTGGTGATTGGGGTGGAGTCCCCACGGAACCTTGGCCGTGTCATAAAGCTACAGGATTTTTCCATAACCTCATCCAGCCCTAGAGGCGTGCCAAGCCCTGCACTGGGCATTGAGGGAACACAGATCTCCCCAGCATGAAAGAGAACAGAGTCTGGTAAATACCACTTCCCCCAAAGAAATGTTGCCATGGATAATGGCACGGGGCCGGATGGAGGAAGGGCACATTTCCTGGGCCTGAGAGTCAGGGCAGACATAAGGAAGACCTCCTAACAGACACTTGTGGAGATAAAGGGAAGGAGGCAAGGGCTTGAGGGGCACCATGTGGGGGCTCCACAGTGTGTCTGTGGGAGCGTCTGTGTGGCAGCTCGGTGTGGGTGGGCCAGAGGAGTGACAGGCTGGAGAGGATGGTGACAAATGAGGCCAGCAACAGCCAAGAAGAGGAACGATGGGGCACTCAGAACTTGGCACAGCAGGAGCAAAGCAGGGGAACAGACCAGACACCATTCATCGACGTCATCGATTGAGCTCGGACAGGATTGGCTTGGGACCCAGGAAGATCCTATCCCATCTGCAAGATGACCCCAACGGGCGGCCTTGCACAAGAAGGGCCGTAGAGAGAGCTGAGTTCGGAGCCTGAGAGCTGGGCTGCAGAGGGGAAGCAACATGTCCCCACATCAGGAGCTGCCACTCCAGAGAGAGTGCGGGTGGTCAGGACAAGTGGGAGTAATTCACTGGCAGATTTGGAGGTATAGGAAGGGGCTGTATCACAGATTTTGGAGAAATAAAATGAAGTCATCCAACAGTAAAGGTAGGAGAAACAATTTTCAAGAAAGAAATGGGGTTCAATATAGTCAGTCACAAGCTTGGGGACTTGAAAATGGGCCTTTGAATTCAGTCCTTGGAGGCCCTTAGAGCAGTGAGGGACAGCAGGCAAAGTGTGCAGGGGGGGTGGGGGCGTGAATGCGGTACAGGTGAGCAAGGTGGGGATGGTACAAGTGGGGGAGGTGGGGACGGTACCCGTACCCAGGGATCTGCCCCTGACCAACTGTTGCAGGAGCCTCTGAAGAGAGGACCAGCTAGTGTGGGGGGATGACCCGCCAAGGCAGGCAAGCACCTGCACGCAAGATTCAGCCGAGGCCGCTGTCCCTCCCTGAATGCAGAGCTGTATATCAGTTATAAGGCACGATGACTGTGGGGTGGCAGGGCTCTAAACACCAAGTAAAAGTGGGAGCCCAGCTGTGGGCCAGGCCAGAGCCGGGGGGCGGGAGGAAGGGGCCTCCTCGCAGCTCTGATGTTGGGAAGAGCACACTGTGGGCCTGTGGGCACACTTCCGCAGATTTTTCCAGCAGCAGTGCCACAGTGTTCCATTCCATACTCAACGGACACCCACCTGATGTGTGGTGAGTCCCATTAAGACCTTCGTGTGGATCCCTACAGATCCGGGACCGAGCTTAGCAGGGTCCCTGAGGCTGGGCTTAAGAGGCGGGTGGTGAGTAGGGAAGGAGGTGGAGTCCAGCAGAGCAAGGGGTCTGGTGGCTTCCGAAATTCAGTGCAAGGAAAGGTGTGGGAGCTAGAGAGGAGAAGAACAGGTGAGTGCAGGTGGCAGGAGTGAGTGTCTCAGAGGCAAAGAGATCCAAGCTCTGCAAGGTGCACAGGTGAGCACATTTGTGATTCCCCAAAATCAGATGGAGACAAAGGCCTTCTTACTCCAACCCAACTAGTTCGGCCGCTGTGACAGCAAGGGCAGGACCGCTCAAGGACGAGGATGTCCAGCCACTCTGGCAAAGACAGGGATCCAGGCAGAGGCGATGTGGTTGGAGTATGGTGCCCAGGACACAAGATGAGGGGGAGATCCTGAGGAGGAGAGCAGTGCCCCGCGGAGCAGAGAAGGCCAGCGAGCCTTTGCTGCGGGCGCCCAGCAGCCTCTGCCCGGGAAGCCTGCACACATACGTTAAAAGGTTGGTAGGTGTCTGAGCTTGGGAACCGTACTATACGCATCTCTGAATCTCTGAATCTCCTAGAAGAATGCCTCGAATATGGTCCATGTTCAGTAATTTTCCTCTAGGGGTTGATCAACATTAGGGGAGGGGCGCCTGGGTGGCACAGCAGTTAAGCGTTTGCCTT